>NC_092292.1:7578382-7585882 GCF_036320965.1 Panulirus ornatus | reverse complement strand
ACCTCCCAATCGAATTGACCCTCATCCCTACTGTACCTAATAACCTTGCCTTATTCACATTTACTCTTAACATTCACACACTTTACCAAACTCAGTCACCAGCTTCTGCAGTTTCTCACATGAATCAGCCACCAGCGCTGTATCATCAGCGAACAACAACTGACTCACTTCCCAAGCTCTCTCATCCCCAACAGACTTCATACTTGCCCATCTTTCCAAAACTCTTGCATTTACCTCCCTAACAACCCCATCCATAAACAAATTAAACAACCATGGACACATCACACACCCCTGCCGCTAACCTACATTCACTGAGAACCAATCACTTTCCTCTCTTCCTACACGTACATATGCCTTACATCCTCGATAAAAACTTTTCACTGCTTCTAACAACTTGCCTCCCACACCATATATTCTTAATACCTTCCACAGAGCATCTCTATCAAATCTATCATATGCCTTCTCCAGATCCATAAATGCTACATACAAATCCATTTGCTTTTCTAAGTATTTCTCACATACATTCTTCAAAGCAAACACCTGATCCAATATATATATATATATATATATATATATATATATATATATATATATATATATATATATATATATATATATATATATATATACTTCTATATATATATATATATGTATATATATATATATATATGTATATATATATATATATATATATATATATATATATATATATATATATATATATATATATATATATATATATATATATATATATATATATATATATATATTGGAAAGGATCACAATTTTGCGCGTGATCAAGATATTCCTATGAGTCTAATGGGAAAATGAAACACGAAAAATTCCCAAGTGCACTTTCGTGTATTAATCACATCATTAGGGGAGACGCAAGAGAGAAATATAACAGTCAGTTAATATATACAACGAAGAGACGAAGCTAGGACGCCTATTTGGTAAACGTGATTGTCCAAGACAGACAACGAGAGTTCATAAACTTATCATTTTACAAATTTTTTCAAAATTGAAATTATCTAATTTGTAAAGAACATCACTATGATTAAGATTACAATTCTTTGTGTATTTAATATTAGAAGATTCAATGATACTTCTCGTGGAAACCGAATTAGAGTTAATAACTGTGTTTGCATTACTTCGGTCAATACAATGATCATAGATTTTAACGTGATTAAACAAGGTATTTCATTCTTGTCCCGTTCTCATACTATATTTATGTTGCTTAAGTCTAACAAAAAGATCCTTACCAGTCTGCCCAACGTAAAATTTATTACAACATCCACATGGCACTTTATAGAGAATTTTCTTTTTAATTCTTGATTATGATATTCTTTATATCATTATTGTCGCTAAAGGGAACATTTACATTAAAGGATTTAAGTAACATGGGAAGTAAAGTTAATTAATAATTAAAAGTGGAGAACTAAAAGATTCTTGGTGTCAATTGGAGGTTTGGGCTCAACATTATAATATGATTTCTTTGCTAACTTAATTGATTTACCAATGAAAGATCTAGGGTACTTTAACTTAGATCCAATAGAATATATCCCCTCAAACTCATTATCAATAGACTCTGGACTGCAAATACGTAATGCTCTAAGGAACATAGAATGAAATGATGATAATTTAACTCTGTCATGTTGATATGAGTAATAATGGCTATATGACCATACATTTGCGGGTTTTCTGTATATCCTAAAGTTAAAGTTGTTTCCTTACCTATGGATCATGCAATCTGAAAATGGTATCATGCCATTATTTTAATTTTCTACAGTAAATTTGATGGAAGGTACTAAATTGTTAAGTAAGGGGAAAAATATCTGTAAATTCTTATTTGTTGGCCAAACACAAAGAATTTCATCTACATACCTAAATCAAATTGCATTAGAAGGTAAGATATTCTTTAGCAATTTTGTTTCAAAAGACTCCATATATGATTGCTTAGTACAGGTGAAAGAAGGTTACCCATTGCCATACCAAATTTTTAAACATATTAAACTCCATTGAATTGAAATGCAAAGTCTTTTATGCACAATTTTATCAGTTCATTAAAAAAAGATTTTGAAACAGGTAAATGAATATCATTCAAGACATCAAACAAATATTCTAAAAGGTCATCAACTAGAACTTTTGTGAAAATTAAGGAAACATCAAAGCTAACTAGTTTGCAATCAAAATTCACATTCATATTGTTATACTTGTTGATGAAATCTACATTGTTCATGATATTAGAATTGAAACCTTACCCAATAAAGAGCTTAATAAAGAAACTATCCATTTTGACGATTTGTATGTGATGGAGGTTACTGAACTCACCATAGGTGTTGCTGGAAAATTTTGTTCATGTGTTTTGATAAAGCCATCCATATATGCCAATTAAGGGGACAAAGATGATAAACTGTTGATAAGAGAACCATTACCTTTCAACAAGAACTTCATTTCTTTATTGTAATGGGAATCAACTGCTTCTGCGGGATTTTTACTGAGTTTAGAATATGTTGTGTTATCATCTAAAAGATCATTCATTTTAGATAAATAGTTACTTTTTTTCTAAATTCACAGGTGTTAGCCTTATCGGCCTCAGTAATATGTCTTTTTTTAAGGTGTTAATAGCTCTTATAAATCTTTTAGGGCAATTAGGCTCCACTAATTTTGATAAACTGGCATACACTAAACCCTTACGGATATTAATTTCATCATTAGTTTAATTACTGTATTTCTCTAAATTACAAAAAGACGTTGTGACATCAATACAGCTTGCTTCCCTGTTAGAGCATACAAAATTCAATCCATAGCCTAATGCACACAAGGAATCCTTATTAGTTGCTTATTTGACCGGTTTATCAAAAAAGAAATGTTTGTGCTCTTAGTCCAGTCGCTGTTTTTAATAAGATGGTCCAACTTACAATTGAGTTTCATTTGTAGCCTATTGCGTTCATTTTTTAATCTATTATAGCAATAGACCAACATCCGGTTCTTCCAATATGTCGGTATTGTCATTTGAAAGGCAGGTTTCTTCTGTCATGTAATACGAAAAGCCTCCTCCATTTCAATCTTGTTTAATTCAACGTGTTTCTTTAAAATGATGTTTTAGAATTGTTCAAATGGTCGACCAGACAGCTGCAACAATCGCTGGGGTAGGACAGATTTTGGTATCACTTGTTCATCAAGGCATTTCCTACGGAATGGAAATCGTAACTTCAGTTAGTGGGCCATGATTAACGATTTGGAGAAAGCAATAACGAAAGGAGAAAGTCCAGGACAGCTTGTAGAAAAGTAATAGAAGAGCCGTGTGGAATCCATGTTGGAAATGATCACAATTTTGCGCGTAATCAAGATATTCCTATGAGTCCACGGGGAAAATGAAACACGAAAGTTCCCAAATGCACTTACGTGTAATAATCACATCACTGGGGGAGAAAAAGACAGAAATATAATAGTTAGTTGATATACATCGAAGAGACGAAGATAGGACGCCATTTCGTAAACATGCGATTGTCCAAGGCAGACAACGAGCATTCATAAACTTATAATTTTGCAAATTTTATAAACAATAAAGTTATCTAATTTGTATAGACCATCACTAATATTAAGATGATAATTCTTTGAGTATCTAATAATAGAAGATTCAATGATATTTCTCGTGGTAATAAAGTTAGAGTTAATAACTGAGATGGCATTACTCCAGTCAATACAATGATCATAGTTTTAACGTGATTAAACAAGGCAATTGATTCTTGTCCCGTTCTTATTCTATATTTATGTTGCACAACATAAAACTTATCACAATGTCTACATGGCACTTTGTAGATACATACAGGAGAATTTTCTGGTGAATTCCTGATTAAGATATTCTTTAGAATATTGTTGTTGCTAAAGGCAACATTTACATTAAAGGATTTAAGCAACATGGGAAGTAAAGTAGAATTACTATCAATAGGGAGAACTAAAAGATTCTTGGTGTCAATGGGAGGTTTGGGCTCAACTCTATAAAATGATTTCTTTGCTGACTTAAGGGATTTATCAATGAAAGATCTAGTGTACTTTAACTTAGATGAATAGAATATATCTTCTCAAACTCATCATCAATAAACTCTGGACTGCGAATACGTATTGCCCTAAGGAACATAGATTCAAATGATAATATAACTTTGTCATGTTGACATGAGTAATAATGGATATATGAGCATTCATTGGTATGCTTTGTGTGTATGCTAAACTTAAATTTGTTTCCTTACCTATGGATCATGCAATCTAAAATGGTAGAAATACCATTATTTTCATTTTCTACGGTAAATTTGATGGAAGGTACTAAACTCTTAAGCAATGGGAGAAATATTAGCAAATTTTCGTTTGTTGGCCAAACACAAAGAACATCATGTATATACCTAAACCAAATTGCATTAGAAGGTAAGATATCCTTTAGTAATTTGTTTAAAAGAAATTCATAAAAAGATTACTTAGTACAGGTGAGAGAGTGTTACCCATTGCCACACGAAATTTTTGAGCATAATAATCTCTATTGAATTGAAATACACAGTCTTTTGTACACAATCTTATAAGTTCACTGAAAACAGACTTTGAAACAGGCAAATGAATAATCCAAGATATCAAACAAATGTTCTCAAAGGTCATCTACTGGAACTTCAGTGAAAACTGGGGAAACATCAAAGCTAAGTAGTTTGAAATGAAAATTAATATTGATATTGATAAACTTGTTGACTAAATCTACATTGTTCATGATATTAGAATTTGATAACATACCCGCTAAAGGGCTTAATAAAGAAACTAAGTAATTTGACAATTTATATGTAATGGAGGCTACTGAACTGACTATAGGTCTTGCCGGATAATTTTGTTTATGTGTTTTGATAAGTCCATACATATATGCCAATTAAGAGGATAAAGATGACAAACTTTTGATAAGAGAGCCATTACATTTCAACACCAACTTCATTTCTTTATTGAAAAGGGAATTAACTGCTTCTACGGGATTTTTACTTAGTTTAGAATATGTTATGTCATCATTTAAAAGATAATTCATTTTAGATGAATACTTACTTTTTTACTAAAATCACAACAGTGTTAGGCTTAACTACTTTTTTTTAGGTGTTAATAGCTCTTATAAATCTTTTAGGGCAATTAGGTTCCACTGGTTTTGACAAGCTGGCATACACTAAACCATTACAGATATTAATTTCATCATTAGTTATATTACGGTATTTCTCTAAATTACAAAAAAGACTTTGTGTCATCAACATAGCTGGCTTCCCTGTTAGAGCACGAAAAACTTAATCCACAGCCTAATGCACACAAGGAATCACTATCTAGTTGTTTATTAGACAGGTTTATCACAAAAGTCAACAAGCTTTACAATAACAATGTTAATTTTGATTTCAAACTAGTTAGCTTTGATGTTTTCTCACTTTTCACAAAAGTTCCAGTTGATGACCTTTTGAAATATTTGTTTGATGTCTTGGATGATATTCATTTACCTGTTTCAAAGTCTTTTTTCATTGAACTCATAAAATTGTGTATAAAAGACTGCATTTCCATTCAATGGAGATTATTATGCTCAAAAATTTGGTATGGCAATGGGTGACCCTCTTTCACCTGTACTAAGTAATCTTTGTATGGAATTTTTTGAGACAATATTACTAAAGGATATCTTACCTTCTCATGCAATTTGGTTTAGGCATGTAGATGATATTCTTTTTGTTTGGCCAACAATTGAAAACTTACAAATATTTCACCCCTTACTTAACAATTTAGTACTTTCCATCAAATTTCTGTAGAAAATGAAAATAATTGTGCGTTACTATTCTTAGATTGCATGATCCATAGGCAAGGAAACAAGTTTAAGTTTAGCATATACAGAAATCCTACCAATGTATGATCATATATCCAATATTACTCACTTCAACATGACAGAGTTAAATCATCATCATTTCAATCTATGTTCCTTATGGCATTGAGTATTTGCAGTCCAGAGTTTATTGATGATGAGTTTGAGAAGATATAATCTATTGGATCTAAGTTAAAGTACCTTAAACCTTTCATTGATAAATCCCTTAAGTTAGCAAAGAAATCAATTTATAATGTTGAGCCCAAACCTCCCATTGACACCAAGAATCGTTTACTTCTCCCTTTTGATTATAATTTTACTTTACTTCCCATGTTGCTTAAATCCTTTAATGTAAATGTTGCCCTCAGCAACAATAATGCTATTAAGAATATCTTAATCAGGAATTCACCAGAAAATTCTCCTGGATGCATCTATAAAGTGCTATGTAGAAATTGTGATAAGTTTTATGTTGGGCAGACTGGTGAGGATCTTTCTTTTAGACTTAAGGAACATAAATATAGTATGAGAACGGGACCAGAATCAAATGCCTTGTTTAATCACGTTGAATACTATGATCATTGTATTGAGTGAAGTAATGATATCTCAATTATTACCTCTAACTCTATTGCCACGAGAAATATCATTGAATTTTCTATTATCAAATACACAGAGAATTATGATCTTAATATTAGTGATGGTCTATACAAATTAGATAACTTTATTGTTGATGAAATTTGTAAAGTGATAAGTTTATCAACTCTCGTTTACTGTCTTGGACAATTGCATAATTACAAATGGCGTCCATTATTCGTCTCTTCGATGAATATCAACTGACTTATATATTTCTCTCGTGTCTACCCTGATGATGTGATTATTACAATGCGTGAATGCATGGGAAGTTTGAATGGAGAAAAACTGGAGGAAGTAAAGTGTTTTAGATATGTTGGAGTGGATCTGGCAGCGGATGGAACCATGGAAGCTAAAGTGAATCATAGGCTGGGGGAGGGGGCGAAAATCTTGGGAGCCTTGAAGAATGTGTGGAAATCGAGAACGTTATCTCCGAAAGCAAAATTGGATATGTTTGAAGGGATAGTGGTTCCAACAATGTTTCATGGTTGCGAAGCGTGGGCTATGGATAGAGTTGTGCGAAGGAGGGTGGATGTGCTGGAAATGAGATGTTTGAGGAAAATATGTGGTGTGAGGTGGTTTGATCGAGTAAGTAATGTAAGGGTAAGAGAGATGTGTGGAAATAAAGAGAGCGTGGTTGAGAGAGTGGAAGAGGGTCTTTTGAAATGGTTTGGGCACATGGAGAGAATGAGTGAAGAAAGATTGACCAAGAGGATATATGTGTCGGAGGTGGAGGGAACGAGGAAAAGTGGGAGACCTAATTGGAGGTGGAAAGATGGAGTGAAAAAGATTTTGAGTGATCGGGGCCTGAACATACAGGAGGGTGAAAGGTGGGCAAGGAATAGAGTGAATTGGATCGATGAGGTATACCGGGGATGACGTGCTGTCAATGGATTAAATCAGGGCATGTGAAGCGTCTGGGGTAAACCATGGAAAGCTGTGTGGGGCCTGGATGCGCAAAGGCAGCTGTGGTTTCGGGCATTATTGCATGACAGCTAGAGAATGAGTGTGAA
>NC_092292.1:7543794-7578282 GCF_036320965.1 Panulirus ornatus | reverse complement strand
GGTACAGTTGGGTATTACAGAGTGTATTAGTAACTTTTCTCGCAGTTACAACCCCCTCTCATAAATCTGTTGATAAATGTTAGATATGTTTGAAATGAGCAGTGTTAGAGAGCCTCTCTCATCAGTTGGGAACACTACTTTTTTTGACTGTTTTATTTTGCAGGCTCCAACCAGATTAACTGTGAATGCCGCCAGTGTTGTAAAGGCTGGTAAGGTCCCCATGCAGGAGGATAAGAAAGAAGGTTGAGCCTAAACAGATTGCCCCACCATGAAGAGGGAACTTTTGTTTTGCTATTTGTGTATTATAACACTGTATATTTGTGTTCTTCAGCCAATCGGAGTGTACTGACTACCAAACCTTTCAAAATGTTCACAAGTTATGGGAACGGAGTCAATGTTAACTAGGCGGGCCTTGTTCCTTCAAGAGTATAATTTAGATATTCACCATAATGCTGGCGCACATAATGTGTTAGCTGATTGTTTATCCCGCTCTTAATTTCAGAAAATTCCTCTTCTAGGAATTTTCTCCTTTAAGGAGGGGGGTGTTACGAAGACTTGTGTGTTTGTATCTATTTCTTATCAGGGCGAGGAGTGATGCCAGAGGCTGGCTCGGAGTTTCTGTCCACCCAGCATTTTACGAGAGTGTAACTACGCCGAGACACTGGGACCCTCCAACCAATGAGAACTTCCCCTATATTTCTATAGCCAATCGAAATGTAAGGTTTATAGTAACAAGGGCGAACGCTTGTCTTCTTGTACCCACAACACCCGCTGAGACTTGATTCCTTTCTCTGAAGCCCAGCGAGGTGGGTGGTGTCCCCTGCTGTAGGTCCTGCTGTGTTGTAAGCCTGTAAGTCCTGCTGTGGTGTAAGCCTGTAAGCCCTGCTGTGCTATAAGCCCGTTATAATTATTAGTGTAATGTTATCGAAGAACTGCCTTAGAGGAAAGAGAACTCCTGGCTTGAAATCTTATCTGGAATGTTAAGTCATGTACAAATGTTATCTCATGTTCAGTGTTACCTCATGTTTAATGTTAACTCTTATGATCAGTGTTTACGTAATGTTTCATGCTTGATTTATGTGCCTATCTTTGTACACTTGAATTCTTTCATTATAAGTAGATTTAGTGTAATGCTGGTCTTTAATTCAATCCCATAACTTTATTATTGCGTTATCCTGAGTTGTGCAACTTGACAAATCTATGACGTCCTTGCAAGACAAGGAACAGTAGTATTTGTAACATATGTTACTTGCGACCTTGCCTGAATAAGTGTTGAATTCGTAACAATATATATATATATATATATATATATATATATATATATATATATATATATATATATATATATATATATATATATATATATATATATATATATATATATATATATATATATATATATAAATATATATATATATATATATATATATATATATATTTTTTTTTTTATACTTTGTCGCTGTCTCCCGCGTTTGCGAGGTAGCGCAAGGAAACAGACGAAAGAAATGGCCCAACCCCCCCCATACACATGTATATACATACGTCCACACACGCAAATATACATACCTACACAGTTTTGCATGGCTTACCCCAGACGCTTCACATGCCTTGATTCAATCCACTGACAGCACGTCAACCCCGGTATACCACATCACTCCAATTCACTCTATTCCTTGCCCTCCTTTCACCCTCCTGCATGTTCAGGCCCCGATCACACAAAATCTTTTTCACTCCATCTTTCCACCTCCAATTTGGTCTCCCTCTTCTCCTTGTTCCCTCCACCTCCGACACATATATCCTCTTGGTCAATCTTTCCTCACTCATCCTCTCCATGTGCCCAAACCACTTCAAAACACACTCTTCTGCTCTCTCAACCACGCTCTTTTTATTTCCACACATCTCTCTTACCCTTACGTTACTCACTCGATCAAACCACCTCACACCACACATTGTCCTCAAACATCTCATTTCCAGCACATCCATCCTCCTACGCACAACTCTATCCATAGCCCACGCCTAATAACCTTGCTCTTATTCACATTTACTCTTAACTTTCTTCTTCCACACACTTTACCAAACTCAGTCACCAGCTTCTGCAGTTTCTCACATGAATCAGCCACCAGTGCTGTATCATCAGCGAACAACAACTGACTCACTTCCCAAGCTCTCTCATCCCCAACAGACTTCATACTTGCCCCTCTTTCCAAAACTTTTGCATTTACCTCCCTAACAACCCCATCCATAAACAAATTAAACAACCATGGAGACATCACACACCCCTGCCGCAAACCTACATTCACTGAGAACCAATCACTTTCCTCTCTTCCTACACGTACACATGTCTTACATCCTCGATAAAAACTTTTCACTGCTTCTAACAACTTTCCTCCCACACCATATATTCTTAATACCTTCCACAGAGCATCTCTGTCAACTCTATCATATGCCTTCTCCAGATCCATAAATGCTCCATACAAATCCATTTGCTTTTCTAAGTATTTCTCACATACATTCTTCAAAGCAAACACTTGATCCACACATCCTCTACCACTTCTGAAACCACACTGCTCTTCCCCAATCTGATGCTCTGTACATGCCTTCACCCTCTCAATCAATACCCTCCCATATAATTTACCAGGAATACTCAACAAACTTATACCTCTGTAATTTGAGCACTCACTCTTATCCCCTTTGCCTTTGTACAATGGCACTATGCACGCATTCCGCCAATCCTCAGGCACCTCACCATGAGTCATACATACATTAAATAACCTTACCAACCAGTCAACAATACAGTCACCCCCTTTTTTAATAAATTCCACTGCAATACCATCCAAACCTGCTGCCTTGGCGGCTTTCATCTTCCGCAAAGCTTTCACTACCTCTTCTCTGTTTACCAAATCATTTTCCCTAACCCTCTCACTTTGCACACCACCTCGACCAAAACACCCTATATCTACCACTCTATCATCAAACACATTCAACAAACCTTCAAAATACTTACTCCATCTCCTTCTCACATCACCACTACTTGTTATCACCTGCCCATTTGCGCCCTTCACTGAAGTTCCCATTTGCTCCCTTGTCTTACGCACTTTATTTACCTCCTTCCAGAACATCTTTTTATTCTCCCTAAAATTTAATGATACTCTCTCACCCCAACTCTCATTTGCCCTTTTATTCACCTCTTGCACCTTTCTCTTGACCTCCTGTCTCTTTCTTTTATACATCTCCCACTCAATTTCATTTTTTCCCTGCAAAAATCGTCCAAATGCCTCTCTCTTCTCTTTCACTAATAATCTTACTTCTTCATCCCACCACTCACTACCCTTTCTAATCAACCCACCTCCCACTCTTCTCATGCCACAAGCATCTTTTGCGCAATTCATCACTGATTCCCTAAATACATCCCATTCCTCCCCCACTCCCCTTACTTCCATTGTTCTCACCTTTTTCCATTCTGTACTCAGTCTCTCCTGGTACTTCCTCACACAGGTCTCCTTCTCAAGCTCACTTACTCTCACCACCCTCTTCACCCCAACATTCACTCTTCTTTTCTGAAAACCCATACATATCTTCACCTTAGCCTCCACAAGATAATGATGAGACATCCCTCCAGTTGCACCTCTCAGCACATTAACATCCAAAAGTCTCTCTTTCGCACGCCTGTCAATTAACACGTAATCCAATAACGCTCTCTGGCCATCTCTCCTACTTACATAAGTATACTTATGTAAATCTCGCTTTTTAAACCAGGTATTCCCAATCATCAGTCCTTTTTCAGCACATAAATCTACAAGCTCTTCACCATTTCCATTTACAACACTAAACACCCCATGTATACCAATTATTCCCTCAAGTGCCACATTACTCACCTTTGCATTCAAATCACCCATCACTATAACCCGGTCTCGTGCATCAAAACCACTAACACACTCATTCAGCTGCTCCCAAAACACTTGCCTCTCTTGATCTTTCTTCTCATGCCCAGGTGCATATGCACCAATAATCACCCACCTCTCTCCATCAACTTTCAGTTTTACCCATATTAATCGAGAATTTACTTTCTTACATTCTATCACATACTCCCACAACTCCTGTTTCAGGAGTATTGCTACTCCTTCCCTTGCTCTTGTCCTCTCACTAACCCCTGACTTTACTCCCCAGACATTCCCAAACCACTCTTCCCCTTTACCCTTGAGCTTCGTTTCACTCAGAGCCAAAACATCCAGGTTCTTTTCCTCAAACATACTACCTATCTCTCCTTTTTTCACATCTTGGTTACATCCACACACATTTAGGCACCCCACTCTGAGCCTTCGAGGAGGATGAGCACTCCCCGCGTGACTCCTTCTTCTGTTTCCCATTTTAGAAAGTTAATACAAGGAGGGGAGGATTTCTGGCCCCCCGCTCCCGTCCCCTCTAGTCGCTTTCTACGACACGCGAGGAATACGTGGGAAGTATTCTTTCACCCCTATCCCCAGGGATAATATACATATATATATACATACACACATACACACACACACACACATACATACGCACATATACACACACACACACACATACATATATATACATATGAAAAATGTAAGAAACAATTTAGAAAACTGAAACTTCTAGCTTGAAATGAATGTAAAAAATGAATGTCACATAATGGTTCAACCTCTGACTATGGAAAAAAGGAAATGTATAATTTATTTACACAAACGTCAATAGCAGTTCTCATCAATTTAACCACTGTATAAATAAGCTTGAATGTCTAAGCTACATTTTTCTCCAATTTCACTATTTTCCTTCACATTTTCAATTGTGTCTGAAGGTTCTACTTCAAGAGTGATTGTTTTTCCAGTAAGGGTCTTCACATCTTGGTTACATCCACACACACTTTGGCACCCCACTCTGAGCCTTCGAGGAGGATGCTTTACCACAAAATATGAATCAAAATTAACATATATTTACATTGATGTTATACAATAGTGATCACAAAAGACTTATATATATATATATATATATATATATATATATATATATATATATATATGGTTGGAAAGGATCACAATTTTGCCCGTGATCAAGATTAAGCTATAGAAAGCAAGACTTATGTAATGACTTTAGAAATAAGAAAGGGATTTACTAACACCATTTTTACATTTAATTCTCTATTCTCTTATGTATATTTTCTCTGGTTGTCCTCTATGCATTGAAGATCATGGTGTTGAATGTCAAAAGTGGAGAGTTTCTGGGATCTGCCATCTTGCCTTTTTTTTTTTTTTAGTATCATCTTTAGTATAGTAAATCGTTATGTCCCTGAATTCCATATACCTACGCCCTTAGTTTCCAAAGCATTAATGATACCACTCAGGAGTGATAATATCTTAATGTCATCTGCTGTATAACTTACAGAAGTTTCTACCTTGCCTCTGAAAAGTCTTGTAAAAGCTCTTTACCATGGGATGGTAATTACTGAGTAACAGAAATATCTTGGCGTTATCATACCTAAGGAGACTAGCATAAAACATGTTTTGACATCTTTTTTGACTAACAGATGATTCTGAATGCGTTTGATTTAGGATATAACGCATGTTTTCTGCGAAATGCCTAAATATGTTCACAGCCCACATCTGATAGTTTTTATAAGTTTGCAAACTACTCTGGTTGCAATTTACGCCTTATGTTAATAAACATTTATTTCCACTCTTTCTTCACATCACTACAAGTTTACCATAATTGTCGTGATCCTTACCACAAGCATGTATGGTGAAAACGTTAAGGGAAGACTTGTGGATACATAAAACAAGAGCTAAGAAGTCCTTCCCACGCCTACTGTATATAAAGATACCATTATTTTTGGTATCTTAGTTGGCATAAACTCTTCTCTTATTAGTGTATCAGATATGCTGCAGTAATATTATAGATGACTACTGCGAGGGTAGTCCATGTGGTAAGCCGGTTTAAATGTGAGTTTGAATATGACTTCTAGTAAAAGAAAGAAGTCAGTACTTATAAAAAGGACCAGTACATTTTCAGATAATACTAATGAAGGTGAAATTATGTGTGGTCACAATTTATACATTCATAAGAAATAATCTTCCCCCAAAAAATTACATTTCATTCAACCACTGTCAGGAAATTACAACAATCTACTTCTTGAAGAAGGTCACCGCATTCTTTTCTTAAAAAACGGAATGCTATCATATTATGCCATGATCTCAGAGTTCATATCATTAGAGAATTTATCTTTTTCTTTAAACGAAGTAAAAAGAAGCCTTGTAAATTCGTATTATCAGACGTTTTAGATCTATCTATACACACATCATCAATATGCTACTGCCGTAACTACTTCATCCTACTCAGTAAACTCTGGAGCTCCCTCCGAATTCTTCATATTCAAGTTACGTCTAGTGGAATTCGCGTTGTCCTCGAGCCCTTTCTATTACAGAATTGATGTACGCCCTCCTAGAACCCCTTCTGGTGACCTCACTCATCTGGTTGTTAGAATTTTAGTGAAAGATATTGCATAACATTTTTACAAATATTCATATGCAGTTTTCCTTGATTTGGTAAAAAGCAAATATCTAAATGTCACAATTTTTCATCGTTGGAACTTTTGCCTGAAATATAAAACCAGTGACGTAAGAGATCTTTGTGTCTATAAAGCTTGTATAAGACTCGTCGTTTGAGTTAAATAACCTTGGAATTTTTCAAGCGTAAGATTTTTTTTCGATTTTTTGAATCATCATGGAGAATTGGACCAATTACCTCCCATGGATAATCAGTTAAACTGCTAAGATCACGTGAGACGTCGTAAGTTCTCGTGAAATGAGCTGCACGAGGATGTCAATCCTTAGGTGATATTCCGTGAGGGACCTTTACAATACCTTTGAAAAACATTAGCAAATGAATTACTTTTGAGTTAAACGTAGAGCGTTTTATACAGTTTTATACAGTTTTTGATGGATTGTGACTTCTTAAATGTCTTCAGACCCAGTGTTTAGTGTGATACTAAGGTTACAACAGCCGGAAACCGTAGCTAGCTGTTTTGCTTCTGCTGCCTGGAATTTACTCCTTGTTGTCTTTGCTTAATGGAAAGAATTTAGAACACTAAATCACACACACACACACACACACACACAGACACACACACAGACACACACACACACATATTAGTGGTTATCATTACTGACCATAAGCTAGCGCGGGCATGCCCAAGGTTGGCCCCTCATAAAGGTATGCGAAGTTAAACAGGCATGGCAAGTAATTTGCTCAAAAGAGAAGGGTGGTAAAAGCCTTGTATAAGATGAAATGTAGCAAGGCGGAGGAGTGGATGGCAGTGCAGTCGATTTTCAGTGTATGTGGAGATCATGGCAAGGTGACTGAGGATTGTCGAAATGCATTTGTACTATCACTATATAAAGGTAAGACGAGTGTTCGAATTACAGAGTGATAACTTCGTTGAGTGTTCCAGGTAAGTTTTATAGGAGAGAGGTAACTGAGACGGTGAAGGCGTGTAGAAAGCATCGGTTGGGGAGCAAAATGTGGTGTCAGGGATGGTAGAGGATGTGTGGATAAGGTGTTTGCTTTATGGGGAAGTGCAACAAATACTTAAAGAAGCAGAAGAATTTGTATGTGATATTTATGAATCTGGAAAGAGCATATGATAAGGTCAATAAAGACACCATTCGGAGAGTCTTAAGAATATATCGTGTGGGACAAAAGCCATTAGAGGCAGTGAGAAGTTCTCAAGAAAAAAAGATTGCGTGAGATTTGGTAGAGAAGAGGATAAGAGTTTCAGGTAAAGGTGGATTGCGTCAGGCGTATGTGATATCTATTCGGCTGTTTTAAGCTACTTCATGGATTGGAAGGTAGAGGATATGAGTGCAAGGATCTTGGTGAGAGTGGCAGGTATGCAGTCTGTTTGGGGTTAGGGTGGGGTGGCCTACGAGATGAGACAGTTTGTTTACTGGTGGCACTGGTTGGAGATTCGTCAGAAGCCATGGAAAATGGTATCTGAGTTTGGCAGCGTGTTTGAAAGGAGTAAGTTGAGGGTAAATGTGAATGAAAGTAAACTTGTTACATTTAGCAGTGGAGAGTGATAGGTTAGTTGAGGAGCAAATGTGAATAAAGAAAACTTGGATATATTGAAGTGTTATAGATATTTGGGAGTAAACATGGCAGAGAATGGAGCCAGGAGAGCTAAAGTGAGTCACAGGATGGGTGGGGGAAAAGGGGGTGAAGGTCCTGGGAGCATTGAGAAATCATTGTAAGGGAAGACGAACATGGTATATCTAAAGAGATAATATTCTCGACGATGTTGCATGGATGTAAGGTATGGCCTATACATTGTGATGTAAAGAAGAGGGTGGATGCGTTGATAATGAAATGACTAAGGATTATATGTAGTGTGAGAAAGAATGAATGAGTAAAAATTCAAAAGTAAGAGAGATATATGGTATAATAGGAGTATAATATATGATATAGTATATGATATAATAGGAGTATGCTTGTGACAATCAAAAATGTCGTGCTGGAAGAGATGTCAACAAAGAGGATATATGTGTCAGAGATATGAGGGTCAAGGAGAAGGGTAAGAACGAATTGGATATGGGAGGATGGGGTAAATAAAGTTCTGAGTGCCCGAGACGTAAATTTAAAAGAGGGCTTAAAAGGAGGACATGATAAAGTGACCTTTGGCGAAGTGGTAAAAACAAGGCACTGTGCTATCATTGAACTGAACCAGGATATATGAAGCTACTAAGAGAAACCGTAGAAAATTCCTTAGGACCTGATTGTGAGCAGAGAGCTGTGTTATCCTTGCATTAAACAAGACAGCTCGAGAATGGTTGTCAGCAAAAAGGGAGATTTCTACAACTGTTCATGAATCTACTTCGCTAACATCAGAAACGGTGAGCAAGTATCGAAAAGATACACACACACACACACACACACACACACACACACACACACACACATATATATATATATATATATATATATGTATATATATATATATATATATATATATATATATATATATATATATATATATATATATATATATATATATATATATATATATATATATATATATATATATATATATATATATATATATATATACATATATATATATATATATATATATATATATATATATATATATATATATATATATATATATATATATATATATATATATATATATATATATATATATATATATATATATATATATATATATATATATATATATATATATATATATATATATATATACATATATATATATATATATATATATATATATATATATATATATATATATATATATATATATATATATATATATATATATATATATATATATATATATATATATATATATATATATATTATCCCTGGGGATAGGGGAGAAAGAATACTTCCCACGTATGCGTGTCGTAGAAGGCGACTAAAAGGGAAGGGAGCGGGGGGCTGGAAATCCTCCCCTCTCTTTTTTTTTTTTTTTTTTTTTTTTTTCCAAAAGAAGGAACAGAGAAGGGGGCCAGGTGAGGGTATTCCCTCAAAGGCCCAGTCCTCTGTTCTTAACGCTACCTCGCTATCGCGGGAAATGGCGAATAGTATAAAAAAAAAAAAAAAAAAAAAAAAAATATATATATATATATATATATATATATATATATATATATATATTGTTGACTGGTTGGTAAGGTTATTTAATGTATGTATGACTCATGGTGAGGTGCCTGAGGATTGGCGGAATGCGTGCATAGTGCCATTGTACAAAGGCAAAGGGGATAAGAGTGAGTGCTCAAATTACAGAGGTATAAGTTTGTTGAGTATTCCTGGTAAATTATATGGGAGGGTATTGATTGAGAGGGTGAAGGCATGTACAGAGCATCAGATTGGGGAAGAGCAGTGTGGTTTCAGAAGTGGTAGAGGATGTGTGGATCAGGTGTTTGCTTTGAAGAATGTGTGTGAGAAATACTTAGAAAAGCAAATGGATTTGTATGTAGCATTTATGGATTTGGAGAAGGCATATGATAGAGTTGATAGAGATGCTCTGTGGAAGGTATTAAGAATATATGATGTGGGAGGAAAGTTGTTAGAAGCAGTGAAAAGTTTTTATCGAGGATGTAAGGCATGTGTACGTGTAGGAAGAGAGGAAAGTGATTGGTTCTCAGTGAATGTAGGTTTGCGGCAGGGGTGTGTGATGTCTCCATGGTTGTTTAATTTGTTTATGGATGGGGTTGTTAGGGAGGTAAATGCAAGAGTTTTGGAAAGAGGGGCAAGTATGAAGTCTGTTGGGGATGAGAGAGCTTGGGAAGTGAGTCAGTTGTTGTTCGCTGATGATACAGCGCTGGTGGCTGATTCATGTGAGAAACTGCAGACACTGGTGACTGAGTTTGGTAAAGTGTGTGGAAGAAGAAAGTTAAGAGTAAATGTGAATAAGAGCAAGGTTATTAGGTACAGTAGGTTTCAGGGTCAAGTCAATTGGGAGGTGAGTTTGAATGGAGAAAAACTGGAGGAAGTGAAGTGTTTTAGATATCTGGGAGTGGATCTGGCAGCGGATGGAACCATGGAAGCGGAAGTGGATCATAGGGTGGGGGAGGGGGCGAAAATTCTGGGGGCCTTGAAGAATGTGTGGAAGTCGAGGACATTATCTCGGAAAGCAAAAATGGGTATGTTTGAAGGAATAGAGGTTCCAACAATGTTGTATGGTTGCGAGGCGTGGGCTGTGGATAGAGTTGTGCGCAGGAGGATGGATGTGCTGGAAATGAGATGTTTGAGGACAATGTGTGGTGTGAGGTGGTTTGATCGAGTGAGTAACGTAAGGGTAAGAGAGATGTGTGGAAATAAAAAGAGCGTGGTTGAGAGAGCAGAAGAGGGTGTTTTGAAGTGGTTTGGGCACATGGAGAGGATGAGTGAGGAAAGATTGACCAAGAGGATATATGTGTCGGAGGTGGAGGGAACAAGGAGAAGAGGGAGACCAAATTGGAGGTGGAAAGATGGAGTGAAAAAGATTTTGTGTGATCGGGGCCTGAACATGAAGGAGGGTGAAAGGAGGGCAAGGAATAGAGTGAATTGGAGCGATGTGGTATACCGGGGTTGACGTGCTATCAGTGGATTGAATCAAGGCATGTGAAGCGTCTGGGGTAAGCTATTGAAAGCTGTGTAGGTATGTATATTTGCGTGTGTGGACGTATGTATATACATGTGTATGGGGGGGTTGGGCCATTTCTTTCGTCTGTTTCCTTGCGCTACCTCGCAAACGCGGGAGACAGCGACAAAGTATAATAAATAAATAAATAATATCTATATATCCCTGGGGATAGGGGAGAAAGAATACTTCCCACGTATTCCCTGCGTGTCGTAGAAGGCGACTAAAAGGGGAGGGAGCGGGGGGCTGGAAATCCTCCCCTCTCACTTTTTTTTTTAATTTTCCAAAAGAGGGAACAGAGAAGGGGCCCAGGTGAGGATATTCCCTCAAGGGCCCAGTCCTCTGTTCTCAACGCTACCTCGTTAATGCGGGAAATGTTGAATAGTATGACAGAAATATATATATATATATATATATATATATATATATATATATATATATATATATATATATATATATATATATATATATATATATATATATATATATATATATATTTTTTTTTTCTTTTTTTATTTTGCTTTGTCGCTGTTTCCCGCGTTTGCGAGGTAGCGCAAGAAACAGACGAAAGAAATGGCCCAACCCACCCCCATACACATGTATATACATACACGTCCACACACGTAAATATACATACCTATACATCTCAATGTACACATATATATACACACACAGACACATACATATATAACCATGCACACAATTCACACTGTCTGCCTTTATTCATTCCCATCGCCACCTCGCCACACATGGAATACCATCCCCCTACCCCCTCATGTCTGCGAGGTAGCGCTAGGAAAAGACAACAAAGGCCCCATTCGTTCACACTCAGTCTCTAGCTGTCATGCAATAATGCCCGAAACCACAGCTCCCTTTCCACATCCTGGCCCCACACAACTTTCCATGGTTTACCCCAGACGCTTCACATGCCCTGATTCAATCCACTGACAGCATGTCAACCCCGGTATACCACATCGATCCAATTCACTCTATTCCTTGCACGCCTTTCACCCTCCTGCATGTTCAGGCCTCGATCACTCAAAATCTTTTTCACTTCATCTTTCCACCTCCAATTTGGTCTCCCACTTCTCCTCGTTCCCTCCGCCTCCGACACATATATCCTCTTGGTCAATCTTTCCTCACTCATTCTCTCTATGTGCCCAAACCATTTCAAAACACACTCTTCTGCTCTCTCAACCACGCTCTTTTTATTTCCACACATCTCTCTTACCCTTATATTACTTACTCGATCAAACCACCTCACACCACATATTGTCCTCAAACATCTCATTTCCAGCACATCCACCCTCCTGCGCACAACTCTATCCATGGCCCACGCCTCACAACCATACAACATTGTTGGAACCACTATTCCTTCAAACATACCCATCTTTGCTTTCCGAGATAATGTTCTCGACTTCCACACATTCTTCAAGGCTCCCAGGATTTTCGCCCCCTCCCACACCCTATGATTCACTTCCGCTTCCATGGTTCCATCCGCTGCCAGATCCACTCCCAGATATCTAAAACATTTTACTTCCTCAAGTTTTTCTCCGTTCAAACTTACCTCCCAATTGACTTGACCCTCAACCCTACTGTACTTAATAACCTTGCTCTTTTTCACATTTGCTCTTAACTTTCTTCTTTGACAAACTTTACCAAACTCAGTCACCAGCTTCTGCAGTTTCTCACATGAATCAGCCACCAGCGCTGTATCATCTGAGAACAACTGACTCACTTCCCAAGCTCTCTCATCCAAAACAGACTTCATACTTGCCCTTCTTTCCAAAACTCTTGTATTCACCTCCCTAACAACCCCATCCGTAAACAAATTAAACAACCATGGAGAAATCACACATCCCTGCCGCAAACCTACATTCACTGAGAACCAATCACTTTCCTCTGTTCCTACACGTAGACATGCCATACATCCTCGATAAAAACTTTTCACTGCTTCTAACAACTTTCCTCCCACACCATATATTCTTAATACCTTCCACAGAGCATCTCTATTAACTCTATCATATGCCTTCTCCAGATCCATAAATGCTACATACAAATCCATTTGCTTTTCTAAATATTTCTCTCATACATTCTTCAAAGCAAACATCTGATCCACACATCCTCTCTCTCTCTCTCTCTCTCTCTCTCTCTCTCTCTCTCTATATATATATATATATATATATATATATATATATATATATATATACATATATATATATATATATATATATATATATATATATATATATATATATATATATATATATATATATATATATATATATATATATATATATATATATATATATATATATATATATATATATATATATATATATATATATATATATATATATATATATATATTAAAATATATATATATATATATATATATATATATATATATATATATATATATATATATTAAAATATATATATATATATATATATATATATATATATATATATATATTAAAATATATATATATATATATATATATATATATATATATATATATATATATATATATATATATATATATATATATATATATTCATATATATATATATTCATATATATATATATATATATATATATATATATGTATATTTATATATATATATAAATATATTTATATATATATATATATATATATATATATATATATATATATATATATATATATATATATTTGTATATATTTATCTTTATTATCATTAATTTATTATCATAATTTTATTTTACTTCATCGTTGTCTCCCGCGTTAGCGAGGTACAGCAAGGAAACAGACGAAAGAATGGCCTAACCCACCCATAAACACTTGTGTATTCATACACGTCCACACACGCAAATATACATACCTATACATCTCAACGTATACATATATACACACAGAGAGACATATACACATATACACATGTACATAATTCATACTGTCTGCCTTTATTCATTCCCATCAACACCCCGCCACACATGAAATTGCAACCCCCTCCACAAGCATGTGGCAGAGATAGCACGAGGAAAAGATATCACACCTCACTTCCTCCAGATTTTCTCCATTCAAACTTACCTCCCAATTGACTTGTCCCTCAACCCTACTGTACCTAATAACCTTGCTCTTATTCACATTTACTCTTAGCTTTCTTCTTTCACACACTTAACCAAACTCAGTCACCAGCTTCTGCAGTTTTCTCACATGAATTAACCACCAGCGCTGTAGCATCAGCGAACAACTGACTCACTTCCCAAGCTTTCTCATCCACAACGGACTGCATACTTGCCCCTCTTTCCAAAACTCTTGCATTCCCCTCCCTAACATCCCCATCCATAAACTAATCAAACAACCACGGAGACATCACACACTACTGCCTCAGAACAACATTCACCGACAACCGATCACTTTCCTTTCTTCCTACACGTACACATGCTTTACATGAACCAAAACCACCTCAGTCAAAACACCCTATGTCTGCACTCTATCATCAAACACATTCAACAAACCTTCAAAGTACTCACTCCATCTCCTTCTCACATCACCACTACTTCTTATCACCTCCCCATTATTCCCCCTTCACTGATGTTCCCATTTGTTCCCATGTCTTAGGCACTTTATTTACATCCTTCCAAAACATCTTCTTATTACCCTTGAAATATAATGATACTCTCACCCAAACTCTCATTTGCCCTCTTTTTCGCCGCTTGCACCTCTTTCTTGACCTCTTGCCTCTTTCTTTTATACATGTACAAGTCATTTGCATTATCTCCCTGAAAAATATTCCAAATGCCACTCTCTTCTCCTTCACTAATAATCTTACTTCTTCATTCCACCACCCTACCCTTTCTTATCTGCCCACCTCCCACGATTCTCATACCACAAGCATCTTTTGCACAAGCCATCACTGCTTCCCAAAATATATCCCATTCCTCCACTACTCCCTTTACGCGGGAGACAGAGATAAAGTAAAATAATGATAATGATAATGATAATGATAATGATAAAATATATATATATATATATATATATATATATATATATATATATATATATATATATATATATATATATATATATATATATATATATATATATATATATATATATATATATATATATATATATATATATATATATATATATATATATATATATATATATATATATATATATATATATATATATATATATATATATATATATATATATATATATATATATATATACATAGTGGTTTGGGAATGTCTTGGGAGTAAAGTTAGGGGTTCGTGAGAGGACAAGAGCAAGGGAAGGAGTAGCACTAATCCTGAAACAGGAGTTGTGGGAGTATGTGATAGAATGTAAGAAAGTAAATTCTAGATTGATATGGGCAAAACTGAAAGTTGACGGTGCATATGCACCTTGGTGATTATTGGTGCATATGCACCTGGGCATGAGAGGAAAGATCATGAGAGGCAAATGTTTTTGGGAGCAGGTGAATGAATGTGTTAGTAGTTTTGATGCACGAGACAGGGTTATAGTGATGGGTGATTTGAATTCAAAGGTGAATACTGTAGCAGTTTAGGGAATAATTGGTATACATGGGGTGTTCAGTGTTTTAAATGGAAATGGTGAAGAGCTTGTAGATTTATGCGCTGAAAAAGGACTGGTGATTGGGAATACCTGGTTTAAAAAGCGAGATATACATAAATATACATATGTAAGTAGGAGAGATGGCCAGAGAGCGTTATTGGATTATGTGTTATTTGATAGGCGTGCGAAAGAGAGACTCTTGTATTTTAATGTGCTGAGAGGTGCAACTGGAGAGATGTCTGATCATTATCTTTTAGAGGCGAAGGTGAAGATTTGAAGAGGTTGTTCAGAAAAGAAGGGAGAATGTTGGGGTGAAGAGAGTGGTGAGAGTAAGTGAGCTTGGGAAGGAGACTTGTGTGAGGAAGTACCAGAAGAGACTGAGAGCGTTGAGGAGTGTGTGGAAGTCGATAACATTATCTCGGAAACCAAAAATAGGTATGTTTGAAGGAATAGTGGTTCCAACAATGTTGTATGGTTGCGAGGCGTGGGCTATGGATAGAGTTGTGCGCCGGAGCGTGGATGTGCTGGATATGAGATGTTTGAGGAAAACATGTGGTGTGAGGTGGTTTGATCGAGTAAGTACTGTAAGGGTAAGAGAGATGTGTGGTAATAAAAAGAGTGTGGTTGAGAGAGCAGACGAGGGGGTTTTGAAATGATTCGGTCACTAGGAGAGAATGAGTGAGGAAAGATTGACCAAGAGGATACATGTGTCGGAGGTGGAGGGAACGAGGAGAAGTGGGAGACCAAATTGGAGGTGGAAAGATGGAGTGAAAAAGATTTTGAGTGATCGGGGCCTGAACATGCAGGAAAGTGAAAGGCGCGCAAGGAATAGAGTGAATTGATCGATGTGGTATACCGGGGCCGACGTGCTGTCAGTGGATTGAACCAGGGCATGTGAAGCGTCTTGGGTAAACCATGGAAAGTTCTATGGGGCCTGGATGTGGAAAGGGAGCTGTGGTTTCTCTGCATTATTACATGACAGCTAGAGACTGAGTGTGACGAATGGGGCCTTCGTTGTCTTTTCCTAGCACTACCTCGCACACATGAGTGGGGAGGGTGTTGTTATTACATGTGTGGCGGGATAGCGATGGGAATGAATAAAGGGTGACAGTATGAATTATGTACACGTGCAAATATGTATATGTCTGTGTGTGTATATACATGTATACGTTGAGATGTATAGGTATGTATACTTACGTGTGTGGACGTGTATGTATATACATGTGTATGTGGGTGGGTTGTTCCATTCTTTCGTCTGTTTCCTTGCGCTACCTCGCTAACGCGGGAGACAGCGACAAAGCAAATAAATATAAATATATATATATATATATATATATATATATATATATATATATATATATATATATATATATATATATATATATATATATATATATATATATATATATATATATATATATATATATATATATATATATATATATATATATATATATTATCCCTGGGGATAGGGGAGAAAGAATACTTCCCACGTATTCCCTGCGTGTCGTAGAAGGCGACTAAAAGGGGAGGGAGCGGGGGGCTGGAAATCCTCCTCTCTCATTATTTTTTTTTTTTTAATTTTCTAAAAGAAGGAACGGAGAAGGGGGCCAGGTGAGGATATTTCCTCAAAGGCCCAGTTCTCTGTTCTTAACGCTACCTCGCTAACGCGGGAAATGGCGAATAGTTTGAAAGAAAAGAAAATATATATATATATATATATATATATATATATATATATATATATATATATATATATATATATATATATATATATATATGTTGAGATGTATAGGTATATATATTTGCGTGTGTGGAGGTGTATGTATACACATGTGTATGCGGGTGGGTTGAGCCATTCTTTCGTCTGTTTCCTTGCGCTACCTCGCTAACGCGGGAGATAGCAACACAGTAAAATAATTAAGTAAATAGATATATACACATAGAGAGAGAGAGAGAGAGAGAGAGAGAGAGAGAGAGAGAGAGAGAGAGAGAGAGAGAGAGAGAGAGAGAGAGAGAGAGAGAGAGAGAGAGAGAGAGAGAGAGAGAGAGAGAGATTTATGCAGCATTTATTGATTCGGAGCATGCATATGATAGAGTTGATAGAAATGCTTTGTGGAAATTCTCAAGAGCTTGTGGTGTGGGAGGTAAGTTCATAGGAGCAGTGAAAAGTATTTTCCATGGATATAAGTTATGCGTACGAGTAGGACGATAAGAGTGATTGGTTCCCACTGAATGTCAGTCTGCGACAGGGGTGTGTGATATCCCCATAGTTCTTTAATTTGTTTATGGATGGGGAGGTTAGGAAGGTAAATGCAAGAGTTTTTGAGAGTGGAGCGAGTATGCAATCCGTTGGGGATAAGAGGGCCTGGGAAGTGGATAGTTGTTGTCCGATGATACAGCTCTGGTGGTTTATTGGTGTGAGAAACTGCAGAAGTTAGGGACTGCGTTTAGAAAAGTGTGTGAAAGGAGAAAATTGCGAGTAAATATGAATAAGAACAAGGTCATTAGGTTCAGCAGGGTTGAGGGACAAGATAATTGGGATGTAAGTTTGAATGGAGAAAAATTGGAGGAAGTGAAGTGTTTTAGATATTCGGGAGTGGACTTTGCAGCGAATAGAACCGTTGAAGCGGAAGTGAGTCATTGGTGGGGGAGGGGGAGAAGGTTGTGGGAACTGATGAAGAACGTGTGGAAAGAGAATGTTGTCTTGGAAAGCAGAAAAGTTAATATTTGTAGGAATAGTAGTTTCAACTACATTATATGGTTGCGAGGCATGGGCTATATAATCACACACACACACACACACACACACACACACACACACACACACACACACATACACACACACACACACCAGATTAAGTATGCTTGCGTGTATATATATGTGTGTCTGTGTGTGTGTGTGTGTGTGTATGTGTGTGTGTGTGTGTGTGTGTGTGTGTGTGTGTGTGTGTGTGTGTGTGTGTGCAACTGAATATGCCTGTGAAAGTTTGCTTTTTATGTCACATGCACAGGTGTATTTACGAAAAGCTACTTGCAAATACATTTTCACCTACTGCTATTGACATTATGTGTGAAAACTAACAGTACTATATGTTACTCGAGATTATAGTCTTTTTGATTTTTTTACCATCTCTGAGTTACTTATCTTTTGTTGTGTATTGATAATATCACATTCACTTTATCCTCCTTTTTGCTTGCTTGATCTCTGTCGCGTTTACAAAATGTTCATCAGACTCAGCAGGTTAGTATCATCCTGCCGCAAAATTATCAGCTAACTCCCTCTGTATCATTCTCAGGTTCAGTAGAACAGTTCACCTTTATAATCAACAGTCTATAGCCACAATGTAAATTCTATTCCAACTAAAGTTTCAAAATGCTCGTATAACGACCATGACATGAATATGGCATTAAAAATTTACCTGGCCATTCTTGTTAGCAGTAAGGGGAGCAATCATGGCCAGGCTAACGTGAGGCACAAGCTTATAAAAAACGAATTATACAGCAATCTGAGCAATTACTCCCTGCAGCCCAGCATAAAAACTGTGACAGGGAAGACACAAGCTTGTCGTCAGCACGCCAAGTCGCTCTTCGTCTCACAGGACTAATCTCAACAGTGTCAACGAATTCCTTCCTCACCAGCCGACCCCAACCCGCATTCCCCTGGTAGCTAATTTCCCATACCCATTCAACTCTCGCCTAATTCAAGTTCCTTCGCTTTCTTTCGTGTCACTGATATCCACATTCTAAAGGAATTCTTTCATTATATGAAACAATTACGTAATTCTCTTATTATTCTGAGAGATTTGTCAATGATGTGTTGGTTTATAATCAGCTTAATCCTGCAATTTAGATATAATACAATTCTTGATGTAAAAAAAGATCCTCTTAGATGAGATTGGATTATGAGGAAATTCTTTCATAATACTTTTATCTTGAGAGACACGACTTTAGGGCTTTGATTGTCGGCGGGTTCTAATTTGCATATTATCATCTTGTATTTTGAGCCTTCCAACAAACGATTATGATTAAGTCTCAAGTTTGGCATTATACCTTCTTCCAAAGAAAAAATTGCAACCCCATCCAAGGATACAGGAAAATAAAAACTCTTTAAGGTTAGATTATATACCGGCTTGAGAAATTACCCACCTTTCCGCTACCAATGAGCAACCACAAGACATATGGACATCCACAAAAGTATACGAAGAATATCATATATGTAGGAAATATAAAAATACAAAATGAAACCATTTGCTCGTGCATATGGAAAAATGACTGCCAACAACGCAGATATACAAATATCAAAAGATATCATATTGTGTATGTAAGCGAAAATTTCAACAAATAAAGACATGCGTAAATACATATATATATATATATATATATATATATATATATATATATATATATATATATATATATATATATATATATATATATATATATATATATATATATATGTATATATATATACATTTTATTTTTTTTTTATACTTTGTCGCTGTCTCCCGCGTTTGCGAGGTAGCGCAAGGAAGCAGACGAAAGAAATGGCCCACCCCCCCCCCCCATACACATGTATATACATACGTCCACACACGCAAATATACATACCTACACAGCTTTCCATGGTTTACCCCAGACGCTTCACATGCCTTGATTCAATCCACTGACAGCACGTCAACCCCGGTATACCACATCGCTCCAATTCACTCTATTACTTGCCCTCCTTTCACCCTCCTGCATGTTCAGGCCCCGATCACACAAAATCTTTTTCACTCCATCTTTCCACCTCCAATTTGGTCTCACTCTTCTCCTCGTTCCCTCCACCTCCGACACATATATCCTCTTGGTCAATCTTTCCTCACTCATTCTCTCCATATGCCCAAACCACTTCAAAACACCCTCTTCTGCTCTCTCAACCACGCTCTTTTTATTTCCACACATCTCTCTTACCCTTACGTTACTAACTCGATCAAACCACCTCACACCACACATTGTCCTCAAACATCTCATTTCCAGCACATCCATCCTCCTGCGCACAACTCTATCCATAGCCCACGCCTCGCAACCATACAACATTGTTGGAACCACTATTCCTTCACACATACCCATTTTTGCTTTCCGAGATAATGTTCTCGACTTCCACACATTCTTCAAGGCCCCCAGAATTTTCGCCCCCTCCCCCACCATATGATCCACTTCCGCTTCCATGGTTCCATCCGCTGCCAGATCCACTCCCAGATATCTAAAACACTTCACTTCCTCCAGTTTTTCTCCATTCAAACTCACCTCCCAATTGACTTGACCCTCAACCCTACTGTACCTAATAACCTTGCTCTTATTCACATTTACTCTTAACTTTCTTCTTCCAAACACTTTACCAAACTCAGTCACCAGCTTCTGCAGTTTCTCACATGAATCAGCCACCAGCGCTGTATCATCAGCGAACAACAACTGACTCACTTCCCAAGCTCTCTCATCCCCAACAGACTTCATACTTGCCCCTCTTTCCAAAACTCTTGCATTTACCATCCTAACAACCACATCCATAAACAAATTAAACAACCATGGAGACATCACACACCCCTGCCGCAAACCTACATTCACCGAGAACCAATCACTCTCCTCTCTTCCTACCCGTACACATGCCTTACATCCTCGATAAAAACTTTTCACTGCTTCTAACAACTTTCCTCCCACACCATATATTCTTAATACCTTCCACAGAGCATCTCTATCAACTCTATCATATGCCTTCTCCAGATCCATAAATGCTACATACAAATCCATTTGCTTTTCTAAGTATTTCTCACATACATTCTTCAAAGCAAACACCTGATCCACACATCCTCTACCACTTCTGAAACCACACTGCTCTTCCTCAATCTGATGCTCTGTACATGCCTTCACCTTCTCAATCAATACCCTTCCATGTAATTTACCAGGAATACTCAACAAACTTATACCTCTGTAATTTGAGCACTCACTCTTATCCCCTTTGCCTTTGTACAATGGCACTATGCACGCATTCCGCCAATCCTCAGGCACCTCACCATGAGTCATACATACATTAAATAACCTTACCAACCAGTCAACAATACAGTCACCCCCTTTTTAAATAAATTCCACTGCAATACCATCCAAACCTGCTGCCTTGCCGGCTTTCATCTTCCGCAAAGCTTTCACTACCTCTTCTCTGTTTACCAAATCATTTTCCCCAACCCTCTCACTTTGCACACCACCTCGACCAAAACACCCTATATCTGCCACTCTATCATCAAACACATTCAACAAACCTTCAAAATACTCACTCCATCTCCTTCTCACATCACCACTACTTGTTATCACCTCCCCAATTGCGCCCTTCACTGAAGTTCCCATTTGCTCCCTTGTCTTACGCACTTTATTTACCTCCTTCCAGAACATCTTTTTATTCTCCCTAAAATTTAATGATAATCTCTCACCCCAACTCTCATTTGCCCTTTTTTTCACCTCTTCCACCTTTCTCTTGACCTCCTGTCTCTTTCTTTTATACATCTCCCACTCAATTGCATTTTTTCCCTGCAAAAATCGTCCAAATGCCTCTTTCTTCTCTTTCACTAATACTCTTACTTCTTCATCCCACCACTCACTACCCTTTCTAATCAACCCACCTCCCACTCTTCTCATGCCACAAGCATCTTTTGCGCAATCCATCACTGATTCCCTAAATACAATCCATTCCTCCCCCACTCCCCTTACTTCCATTGTTCTCACCTTTTTCCATTCTGTACTCAGTCTCTCCTGGTACTTCCTCACACAGGTCTCCTTCCCAAGCTCACTTACTCTCACCACCCTCTTCACCCCAACATTCACTCTTCTTTTCTGAAAACCCATACGAATCTTCACCTTAGCCTCCACAAGATAATGATCAGAGATCCCTCCAGTTGCACCTCTCAGCACATTAACATCCAAAAGTCTCTCTTTCGCACGCCTGTCAATTAACACGTAATCCAATAACGCTCTCTGGCCATCTCTCCTACTTACATAAGTATACTTATGTATATCTCGCTTTTTAAACCAGGTATTCCCAATCATCAGTCCTTTTTCAGCACATAAATCTAAAAGCTCTTCACCATTTCCATTTACAACACTGAACACCCCATATGTACCAATTATTCCCTCAACTGCCACATTACTCACCTTTGCATTCAAATCACCCATCACTATAACCCGGTCTCGTGCATCAAAACCACTAACACACTCATTCAGCTGCTCCCAAAACACTTGCCTCTCATGATCTTTCTTCTCATGCCCAGGTGCATATGCACCAATAATCACCCACCTCTCTCCATCAACTTTCAGTTTTACCCATATTAATCGAGAATTTACTTTCTTACATTCTATCACATACTCCCACAACTCCTGTTTCAGGAGTATTGCTACTCCTTCCCTTGCTCTTGTCTTCTCACTAACCCCTGACTTTACTCCCCAGACATTCCCAAACCACTCTTCCCCCCCACCCCTGAGCTTCGTTTCACTCAGAGCCAAAACACCCAGGTTCCCCTACTCAAACATACTACCTATCTCTCCTTTTTTCACATCCTGGTTACATCCACACACATTTAGGTACCCCACTCTGAGCCTTCGAGGAGGATGAGCACTCCCCGCGTGACTCCTTCTTCTGTTTCCCATTTTAGAAAGTTAAAAAATACAAGGAGGGGAGGATTTCTGGCCCCCCGCTCCCGTCCCCTCTAGTCGCTTTCTACGACACGCGAGGAATACGTGGGAAGTATTCTTTCACCCCTATCCCCAGGGACAATATACATATATATATATACATATACACATACACACACATACACATACATACGCACATATACACACACACACATACATATACATACATATGAAAAATGTAAGAAACAATTTATAAAACTGAAACTTCTAGCTTGAAATGAATGAAAAAATGACTGTCACATGATGGTTCAACCTCTGGCTATGGAAAAAGGAAATGTATAATTTATTTACACAAACGTCAATAGCAGTTCTCATCAATTTAACCACTGTATCAATAAGCTTCAATGTCTAAGCTACATTTTTCTCCAATTTCACTATTTTCTTGTCAAAACACCATGTATGAAAACTATCACTCCAGTAACACAACTATAAACATTTACTTCCCCTTTAAAAAAAAAGTTCTGTGGAAGTCTGTCTCGATACACTGCGGGAAACTCTACCACCTGGCGAGGTTTGTGTTGCAATGGTTCCCGATTTACAAACGTAGTAGCATCACTGGTGGGCCAAGGTAGTTCCGTTTGCGAAGAGGCGCTTTATATGATGTCCCGACACACGATGATCTTAACGAGGTGATGATAGAGGTCCAGTGGAAGTGTTGGTCAGCGATGGGCAATTGAACCTGTTTACTAACTTACGTCCTACCCCAGGAGCTCCTTCTTACTTATATTCAGCCATAAGATTACTCCAGATTGACTTAATCAGTTGTTCTTATGAAGGCCATGTTCATAACTTCATGTTTGTTTGGTGAGTAGTGCAGAACCTTGTTCACTAGACTTCCTTGGAAAGGGATAAGGTCGCTGGTGTCATTAAATATACGAGCAGTGTAGAGGGTATCCACTGGGTGAAGGTTTTCTCATGCAACGGCGTCTACCCTGGCGGCTGGCTGAGTCCACCTGGCGTGGGCATCCCACCATACATTGGTGATAAGCTTGTAGGCCTGACAGATGAGCGTGATGGCAAATCTGATGCTGAAGGACTTCCAACATTTTCTGCACAGTCATCATTTGTAGCCTTCACCAGCTTAGCAAATGCCCTCCTTGAATAGTGGTCCTTGAAAATAGATATCATTCCCTGGTCCATTGGCTTAAGCAAAGCCCAATGAGCACCTTTCTCAGTGGGGCCAGTTGAAACACTTGTTTGATATATTTCATATCTTCATATCTTGAGATATAAACCCAGTTCAGTCTTCAGATGTGTTAGCGACTCTCGTATGGATAAGACGAAGCAGTACGGTCCGTATATGGAGCAGGGTTTATAATATATATATATATAAATGTATATATATATAAATATATATATATATATATATATATATATATATATATATATATATATATATATTTTTTTTTTTTTTTTTTGCTTTCTCGCTGTCTCCCGCGTTTGCGAGGTAGCGCAAGGAAACAGACGAAAGAAATGGCCCAACCCACCCCCATACACATGTATATACATACGTCCACACACGCAAATATACATACCTACACAGCTTTCCATGGTTTACCCTAGACGCTTCACATGCCTTGATTCAATCCACTGACAGCACGTCAACCCCGGTATACCACATCGCTCCAATTCACTCTATTCCTTGCCCTCCTTTCACCCTCCTGCATGTTCAGGCCCCGATCAAACAAAATTTTTTTCACTCCATCTTTCCACCTCCAATTTGGTCTCCCTCTTCTCCTCGTTCCCTCCACCTCCGACACATATATCCTCTTGGTCAATCTTTCCTCACTCATTCTCTCCATGTGCCCAAACCATTTCAAAACACCCTCTTCTGCTCTCTCAACCACGCTCTTCTTATTTCCACACATCTCTCTTACCCTTACGTTACTTACTCGATCAAACCACCTCACACCACACATTGTCCTCAAACATCTCATTTCCAGCACATCCATCCTCCTGAGCACAACTCTATCCATAGCCCACGCCTCGCAACCATACAACATTGTTGGCACCACTATTCCTTCAAACATACCCATATTTGCTTTCCGAGATAATGTTCTCGACTTCCACACATTCTTCAAGGCTCCCAGAATTTTCGCCCCCTCCCCCACCCTATGATCCACTTCCGCTTCCATGGTTCCATCCGCTGCCAGATCCACTCCCAGATATCTAAAACACTTCACTTCCTCCAGTTTTTCTCCATTCAAACTCACCTCCCAATTGACTTGACCCTCAACCCTACTGTACCTAATAACCTTGCTCTTATTCACATTTACTCTTAACTTTCTTCTTTCACACACTTTACCAAACTCAGTCACAAGCTTCTGCAGTTTCTCACATGAATCAGCCACCAGCGCTGTATCATCAGCGAACAGCAACTGACTCACTTCCCAAGCTCTGTCATCCCCAACAGACTTCATACTTGCCCCTCTTTCCAAAACTCTTGCATTCACCTCCCTAACAACCCCATCCATAAACAAATTAAACAACCATGGAGACATCACACACCCCTGCCGCAAACCTACATTCACTGAGAACCAATCACTTTCCTCTCTTCCTACACGTACACATGCCTTACATCCTCAATAAAAACTTTTCACTGCTTCTAACAACTTGCCTCCCACACCATATATTCTTAATACCTTCCACAGAGCATCTCTATCAACTCTATCATATGCCTTCTCCAGATCCATAAATGCTACATACAAATCCATTTGCTTTTCTAAGTATTTCTCACATACATTATTCAAAGCAAACACCTGATCCACACATCCTCTACCACTTCTGAAACCACACTTCTCTTCCCCAATCTGATGCTCTGTACATGCCTTCACCCTCTCAATCAATACCCTCCTATATATATATATATATATATATATATATATATATATATATATATATATATATATATATATATATATATATATATATATATATATATATATATATATATATATATATATATATATATATATATATATATATATATATATATATATATATATATATATATATATATATATATATATATATATATATATATATATATATATATATATATATATATATATATATATATATATATATATATATATATATATATATATATATATATATACGAATAAAGGGAATTTGAACGCGCTCCTTCATAGAACATATAAACCTCCAACAGCCAGGATCACACTCAGGACCCCTGTGCCGCAGGCGGGAATGCTACCGCTATGCTATGGGCCTGGCTAATAGGAAATAACTATTCGAATACTATGTACTCGAATACCCTTCGTCTTACGTTGGTGAGCAACGGGGTCTGTACCTATGATTTCCCAACAGGCACACATAGCAAGCAGATAGCATTTTACGGAACCTAACTGTACAACGCGGAGGTATATGAATACGAATAAAATGCATATGAACGCACACCTTCATAGAACATACAAACCTCCAACAGCCGGGATCGAACCCGAGACCCCTGTGCCACGGGCGGGAATGCTACCGCTAGGCTAGGGGGCCTGGCTAATAGGAAATAACTATTCGAATACTATGTACTCGAATACCCTTCGTCTCACGTTGGTGAGCAGCGGATTCTTTATTTCCCAACAGGTGCACATAGCCAGCAGATAGCATTTTACCGAACCTAACTGTACAAAGCGGAGGTATATGAACACGAATAAAGTGCATATGAACGCGCACCTTCATAAAATATACAAACCTCCAACAACCAGGATCGAACCCGGGACCCCTGTGCTACAGGCGGGAATGCTACCGCTAGGATATGGGCCTGGATAATAGGTTCTTGATACCTTCCACACAGCATCTCTATCAACTCTATCATATGTCTTTTTCAGATCCATGAATACTACATACAAATCCGTTTGCTTTTCTAAGTATTTCTCACATACATTCTTCAAAGCAAACACCAGATTCACTTATACTCTACCACTTCTGAAACCACACTTCTCTTCCCCAGTCTGATCCTCTGTACATACCTTCACCCTCTCAGTCAATACCCTCCAATATAATTTCTCAGGAATGCTCAACAAACTAATACCTTTGTAATTTGAGCACTCACTTTTATCCCCATTGACTTTATACAATGGCACTTTGCAAGCATTCCACCAGTATTGTTCCACTGTATTGTTGACTGGTTGGTAAGGTTATTTAATGTATGTATGACTCATGGTGAGGTGCCTGAGGATTGGCGGAATGCGTGCATAGTGCCATTGTACAAAGGCAAAGGGGATAAGAGTGAGTGCTCAAATTACAGAGGTATAAGTTTGTTGAGTATTCCTGGTAAATTATATGGGAGAGTATTGATTGAGAGGGTGAAGGCATGTACAGAGCATCAGATTGGGGAAGAGCAGTGTGGTTTCAGAAGTGGTAGAGGATGTGTGGATCAGGTGTTTGCTTTGAAGAATGTATGCGAGAAATACTTAGAAAAGCAAATGGATTTGTATGTAGCATTTATGGATCTGGAGAAGGCATATGATAGAGTTGATAGAGATGCTCTCTGGAAGGTATTAAGAATATATGGTGTGGGAGGCAAGTTGTTAGAAGCAGTGAAAAGTTTTTATCGAGGATGTAAGGCATGTGTACGTGTAGGAAGAGAGGAAAGTGATTGGTTCTCAGTGAATGTAGGTTTGCGGCAGGGGTGTGTGATGTCTCCATGGTTGTTTAATTTGTTTATGGATGGGGTTGTTAGGGAGGTAAATGCAAGAGTCTTGGAAAGAGGGGCAAGTATGAAGTCTGTTGGGGATGACAGAGCTTGGGAAGTGAGTCAGTTGTTGTTCGCTGATGATACAGCGCTGGTGGCGGATTCATGTGAGAAACTGCAGAAGCTGGTGACGGAGTTTGGTAAAGTGTGTGGAAGAAGAAAGTTAAGAGTAAATGTGAGTAAGAGCAAGGTTATTAGGTACAGTAGGGTTGAGGGTCAAGTCAATTGGGAGGTGAGTTTGAATGGAGAAAAACTGGAGGAAGTGAAGTGTTTTAGATATCTGGGAGTGGATCTGTCAGCGGATGGAACCATGGAAGCGGAAGTGGATCATAGGGTGGGGGAGGGGGCGAAAAATTTTGGGAGCCTTGAAAAATGTGTGGAAGTCGAGAACATTATCCCGGAAAGCAAAAATGGGTATGTTTGAAGGAATAGTAGTTCCAACAATGTTGTATGGTTGCGAGGCGTGGGCTATGGATAGAGTTGTGCGCAGGAGGATGGATGTGCTGGAAATGAGATGTTTGAGGACAATGTGTGGTGTGAGGTGGTTTGATCGAGTAAGTAACGTAAGGGTAAGAGAGATGTGTGGAAATAAAAAGAGCGTGGTTGAGAGAGCAGAAGAGGGTGTTTTGAAATGGTTTGGGCACATGGAGAGAATGAGTGAGGAAAGATTGACCAAGAGGATATATGTGTCGGAGGTGGAGGGAACGAGGAGAAGAGGGAGACCAAATTGGAGGTGGAAAGATGGAGTGAAAAGGATTTTGTGTGATCGGGGCCTGAACATGCAGGAGGGTGAAAGGAGGGCAAGGAATAGAGTGAATTGGAGCGATGTGGTATACAGGGGTTGACGTGCTGTCAGTGGATTGAATCAAGGTATGTGAAGCGTCCGGGGTAAACCATGGAAAGCTGTGTAGGTATGTATATTTGCGTGTGTGGACGTGTGTATGTACATGTGTATGGGGGGGGGTTGGGCCATTTCTTTCGTCTGTTTCCTTGCGCTACCTCGCAAACGCGGGAGACAGCGACAAAGTATAAAAAAAAAAAAAAAAATATATATATATATATATATATATATATATATATATATATATATACATACATATATATATATATATATATATATATATATATATATATATATATATATATATATATATATATATATATATATATATATATATATATATATGTATGTATATATATATATATATATATATATATATATATATATATATATATATATATATATATATATATACATATATATATATATATATATATATATATATATATATATATATATATATATATATATATATATATATATATATATATATATATACATGTTATCCCTGGGGAAAGGAGAGAAAGAATAGTTCCCACGCATTCCTCACGTGTCGTAGAAGGCGACGAAAGGGGACGGGAGTGGGGGATGGAAACCTTCCCCTACTTGTATTTTTACTTTTTAAAAGGGGAAACAGAAGAAGGAGTCACGTTGGCAGTGCTCATCCTCGACGAAGGCTCAGATTAGGGTGTCTGAATGTTTGTGAATTTAACCAAGATGAGAATAAAGGAGAGATAGGTAGTATGTTTGAGGAAAGGACCCTAGATGTTTTGGCTCTGAGGGAAAGGAATCTTAAGGGTAAAGAGGAAGAGTGGTTTGGGAATGTCTTGGGAGTAATGTCAGGGGTTTTAGAGAGGACAAGAGCAAGGGAAAGAGTAGCACTACTCCTGAAACAGCAGTGGTGGGAGTATGTGATTGAGTGTAAAAAAGTAAACTCTAGATTGGTATGGGTAAAACTGAAAGCGGATGGAGAGAGATGGGTGATTATTGGTGCATATGCAAGTGTTTTGGGAGCAGCTGAATCAGTGTGTGAGTAGTTTTGATGCACGAGACCGGGTTATAGTGATGGGTAATTTGAATGCAAAGGTGAGTAATGTGGCACTTGAGGGAATAATTGGTGTACATGGGGTGTTCAGTGTTGTAAATGGGAATAGTGAAGAGCTTGTAGAAGGGCTGAAAAGGGCTGGTGATTTTGGAACACCTGGTTTAAAAGAGAGATATACATATGTATACGTATGTAAATAGGAGAGATGGCCAGAGAGCGTTATTGGATTATGTGTTAATTGATAGACGCACGAAAGAGAGAAGAGACTTTTGGATGTTAATGTGCTGAGAGGTGCAACTAGGAGTTAATTGATAGACGCACGAAAGAGAGAAGAGACTTTTGGATGTTAATGTGCTGAGAGGTGCAACTAGAGGGATGTCTAATCATTATCTTGTGGAGGTGAAAGTTAAGGTTTGTAAAGGTTTTCAGAATAGAAGAGAGAATGTTGGGTTAAAAAGAGTGGTGTGAGAAAGTGAGCTTGGGAAGGAGACGTGTGTGAGGAAGTGCCAGGAGAGAAAGAGTGCAGAATGGAAAATGTGAGATCAAAGGAAGTAAAGGGAGTGGAGGTGGAATGGGATGTATTTAGGGAACCAGTGATGGCTTGCCCAGAAAATGCGTGTGGCATAATAGCGTGGGAGATGGGCGGATTAGAAAGGGTAGTGAGTGGTGTGCTGAGGAAGTAAGATTATTTGTGAAGCAGAAGAGAGAGGCATTTGGACGATTTTTGCAGTGGAAATAATGAAAATGACTGGGAGATGTGTAAAAGAAAGAGGCAGGAGGTCATGAGAAACGTGCAAGAGGTGGAAAAGAGGGCAAATGAGAGTTATGGTGAAAGAGTAGAAAGAGTATCATTAAATCTTAGGGAGGATAAAAAGATGTATTAGAAGGAGGTAAATAAAGTGCGTATGACATGGGAACAAAAGGGAACTTCAGTAGTGGGGACTAATTGGGAGGTGATAACAAGTAGTGGTAATGTGAGGAGATGGAGTGGGTATTTTGAAGATTTGTTGAATGTATTTGATTAGAGTGGCAAAGATAGGGTGTTTTGGTTGAGGGGATGTGCAAAGTGAGAGGGTTAGGGAGAAAGTTTTGGTAAACAGAGAAGAGGTAGTAAAAGCTTTGCGGAAGATGAAAGCCGGCAAGGCAGCGGGTTTGGATGGTTTTGCGGTGGAATTTATTGAAAAAAGGGGGTGACTGTGTTGTTGACAGCTTGGTAATGTTATTTAATGTATGTGTGACTCACGGTGAGGTGCCTGAGGATTGGCAGAATGCTTGCATAGTGCCATATTACAAAGGCAAAGGAGATAAAAGTGAGTGCTCAAATTATAGAGGTATAAGTTTGTTGAGTATTCCTGGGAAATTATATTATATTGTATTTATTGAGAGGGTGAAGGCATGTACAGAGCATCACATTGGCGAAGAAGAGTGTGGTTTCAGACGTGGTGGAGGATATGTGGATTAGGTGTTTGCTTTGAATAATGCATGTGAGAAATATTTGTGGATGAGAGAGCTTGGGAAGGGAGTCAGTTGTTATTCGCTGATGATACAGCGCTGGTGGCTGATTCGTGTGAGAAACTGCAGAAGCTGGTGACTGAGTTTGATAAAATTTCTGAAAGAAGAAAGCTGCTAGTAAATGTGAATAAGATTAAAGCTATTAGGTAGAGTACGGTTGAGGGACAAGTCACTTGGGAGGTAAGTTTGAATGGAGAAAAGCTGGAGGAAGTGAAGTGTTTTAGATATCTCGGAGTGGACTTGGCAGTATATGGATCCATGGAAGCGGAAGTGAATCATAGGGTGGGGGAGGGGGCGAAAAGTTCTGGGAGCGTTAAAGAATGTATGGAAGTCGAGAACATTATCTCGGAAAGGCAAAAATGGTTATGTTTGAAGGAATAGTGGTTCCAACAATGTTATGTGGTTGCAAGGTGTGGGCTATAAATAGAGTTGTGCGGAGGATGGTGGATGTGCTGGAAATGAGATGTTTGAGGACAATATGTAGTGTGAGGTGGTTTGATCTAGTAAGGAATAATAGGGTAAGAAAGATGTGTGGTAATATAAAGAGTGTGGTAGAGAGAGGAGAAGAGGGTATTTTGAATTTGTTTGGTCACATGGAAAGAATGAGTGAGGAAAGGTTGACCAAGAGGATATATGTGTCAGAGATGGAGGGAACGAGAAGTGGGAAGCCAAATTGGAGGTGGAAAGATAGAGTGAAAAAGATTTTGAATGATCGGGGCTTGAACATGCAGGAGGATGAAAGGCGTGCAAGGAATAGATTGAATTGGGACGATGTGGTATACCGGGGTCGACGTGCTGTCAATGGATTAAGCCAGGGCATGTGAAGTAGCGTTAGGGAAAGAGAGCTAAGGCCACATTCGTTCACACTCAGTCTCTAGCTGTCATGTATATTGCACCAAAACCATATCTCCCTTTCCACATCCAGGCCCACAGAATTTTCCATGGTCACCCTAAACACCTCACATGCCCTGGTTCAATCCATTGACAATACGTAGACCCCGGTATACCACAATGCTCCTATTCACTCTATTCCTTGCACGCGTTTTACCCTATTGCATGTTCAGGCCCCGATCGCTCAAAATCTTTTTCATTCCATCTTTCTACCTCCAATTTAGCTCCGACTTCTCGTTCCCTCCACCTCTGACACATATATCCTCTTTGTCAATCTTTCCCTAGTCATTCTCTCCATGTGACCAAACCATTTCAAAACACCCTTTTCTGCTCTCTCAAGCACACTCTTTATTACTACACTTTTCTCTTAACCTTTCATTACCTTCTCGATTTAACCACCTCACACCACATATTATCGTCAAACGTCTCATTTTCAACACATCCACCCTGCTTCGCACAACTCTATCTATAGCCCACGCTTCGCAATTATATAACATTGTTGGAACCACTATTCCTTCAAACTTGCCCATTTTTGCTTCAAGAGATAATGTTCTCGCCTTCCACACATTTTTCAACATTCACAACACTTTCGCCCTCTCCCCCAACATGTTACTCACTTCCGCTTCCATGGTTCCATCAGCTGCCAAATCCACTCACAGATATCTAAAACACTTCACTTCCTCCAGTTTTTCTCCATTCAAACCTACCTCCCAATTGACTTGTCCCTCAACCCTACTGTACCCAATAACCTTGCTCTTATTCACATTTACTCTCAGCTTTCTTCTTTCACACACTTTACCAAACTCAGTCACCAGTTTTTGCAGTTCCTCACACGAATCAGCCACAAGCACTGTATTATCAGCGAACAATAACTGACTCACTTCAAAGCTCTCTCATCGACAACAATCTGCATACTTGCCCCTCTCTCTGAAATTCTTGGATTCACCTCCCTAACAACTCCATACATAAACAAATTAAGCAACAATGGAGACATCACGCACCCCTGCCGCAAACCTATATTCACTGAGAACCAATCACTTTTCCCTCTTCCTACTTGTACACATGCCGTACGTCCTCGATAAAAACTTTTCTCTGCTTCTAACAACTTGCCTCACACACCATGGCAAGGTTCTGAACACCTTCTACAGAGCATCTCTATCAACTCTATCTATTCTCCTGATATATAAATGCTACATGGAAATCCATTTGCTTTTCTAAGTAATTCTCACATACATTCTTCAAAGCAAACACCTGATCCACACATCCTTTACCACTTCTGAAACCACACTTCTCTTCCTTAATTTGATGCTCTGTACAAGCCTTCTCCCTCTTAGTCAATACCCTCCCATATAATTTCCCAGGAATACTCAACAAACGTATACCTCTGTAATTTGATCACTCACCTTTATCCCCTTTGCCTTTGTACAATGACACTGTGCATGCCTTCCGCCAATCCTCAGGCACCTCACTATGAGTTATATATACATTAATATCCTTACCAACCAGTCCACAACACAGTCACCCCCTTTTTTAATAAATTCCACTACAATACAATCCAAACCCACTGCCTTGCCAGTTTTCATCTTCCGCAAAGCTTTTATTACCTCTTCTCTGTTGACTAAATCATTCTCCTTAACCCCCTTCATTTCACACACTACCTCGACCAAAACACCCTGTATCTGTCACTCTATCATCTAAAACATTGACGAAACCTTCAAAATACTCCATCTCTTTCTCACATCACACTACTTGTAACCACCTCACCATTAGCCCCCTTCACCAACGTTCCCATTTGTTCTCTTGTCTTACGCACTTTTTTTTTAAAGGAGGTAACTCCTTAAAAAAATCTTTTTGTTCTCCCTAAAATTTAATGATACTCTCTGACGTCAACTCCCATTTGCCCTCTTTTTCACCCCTTGCATCTTTCTCTTGACCTCTTGCCCCTTTCATTTATACATCTCCCAGTCATTTGCACTATTTCCTTGTAAATATCATCCAAATACTCTCCTCTCTTTCACTAACAATCTCACTTCATCC
>NC_092292.1:7380935-7543694 GCF_036320965.1 Panulirus ornatus | reverse complement strand
GGTGTCAATGGGAGGTTTGTGCTCAACTCTATGAAATGATTTCTTCGCTAACTTAAAGGATTTATCAATTAAAGATCTAGGGTTCTTTAACTTAGATCCAATAGAATATATCTTCTCAAACTCACCAACAATAAATTCTGGACTGCAAATGCGTAATGCCCGAAGAAACATATATTGAAATGATGATAATTTAACTCTCTCATGTTGAGATGAGTAATAATGGATGTATGAGAATACATTGGTGGGTTTTCTGTATATGCTAAACTTAAACTTGTTTTCTTGTCAATGGATCATGCAATCTAAAAAAGGTAACATGCCATAACTTTCATTTTCTACAGAAAATTTAATGGAAGGTACTAAATTGTTAAGTAAGGGGAAAAGTATTTGTAAATTTTCATTTGTTGGCCAAACACAAAGAACATCATCTATATACCTAAAAAAAAAATTGCATTAGAAGGTAGGATATCCTTTAGTAATTAAATTTCAAAAAATTCCATATAAAGATTACTTAGTACAGGTGATAGAGGGTTGCCTATTGCCATACCAAATTTTTGAGCATAATAATCTCCATTAAATTGAAATACACCGTCTTTTATACACAATTCTATCAGTTCAATGAAATTAGACTTTGAAACAGGTAAATGAATATCATCCAAGACATGAAATAAATATTCTAAAAGGTCATCAACTGAAACTTTAGTGAAAAGTGAAGAAACATCAAAGGTAACTACTTTGAAATCAAAATCAATATTGATATACCTTAGCTTGTTAACTAAATCTACATTGTTCATGATATTAGAATTTGATACCTTACCCACTAAAGGGCTTGATAAAGAAACTAACAATTTTGACAATTTATATGTGATGGAGCCTTGCTGGAAAATTTTGTTTATGTGTTTTGATAAGTCCATACATGTATGGCAATGAAGTGGACAAAGGTGACAAACTTTTGATAAGAAAAATGTTACCTTTCAACAGCTTCATTTCTTTATTGAAGTGAGAATTAACTGCTTCTAAGGGTTTTCTTTACTAAGTTTAGAAAATGTTGTGTTATCATTTAGAAGATCATTCATTTAAGATAAATAGTTACTTTTCTCTAAAATCACAACAGTGTTAGCCATATCTGCTTTAGTAATATGTATATCCTTGTCTTTTTTTAAGGTATTAATAGCTCTTATGAATCTTTTCCAGCAATTAGGTTCCACTGGTTTTGACAAACTGGCATACACTAAAACCTTACAGATATTAATATTATCATTACTTAAATTACTGTTTTTTCCTAAATTACAAAAATACTTTGTGACATCAACACAGCTGGCTTCTCTGTTAGAGCACACAAAACTTAAACCATAGCCTAATGCACACACGGAATCTTTATCTAGTTGCTTATTAGACAGGTTTACCACAAAAGATGGGTTTGTGTTCTTGGTCCAGTCGCTGTTTTCAATAAAATGGTCCAAATTACGATTTAGTGACACTTGTAGCCTATTGCGTTCTTTCCTTAATTCATCGTACCAATAGTCAAACATCCGGTTCTTCCAGTGTGTCGGTATTGCCATTTCAAAGGCACGTTTCTTCTCACTTGAAATGCGAAAAGTCTCCTCCATTTCAAGTTTCTTTAATTCAATGTTTTTCTTTGAAATAATATTTTGAACTTGAGCCCAAACCTCCCATTGACACCAAGAATCTTTTAGTTCTCCCTTTTAATAATGATTTCACTTTGCTTTCCATGCTACTTAAATCCTTTAATGTAAATGTTACCTTTAGCAACAATAATACTATAAAGAATATCTTAATCAGGAATTCACCAGAAAATTCTCTTGGTTGCATCTATAAAGTCCCTTGTGGAAACTGAGGTAAATGATATTTTGGTCAGACTGATAACGATCTTTCTGTTAGACTTAAGCCACATAAATGTAGTATAAGACGGGACAAGAATCAAGTGCCTTGTTTAATCATGTTAAAACTATGATCATTGTATTGACTGGAGTAACGCCATCTCAGTTATTAACTCTAACTCTATTACCAAGAGAAATATCATTGAATCTTCTATTATTGAATACACAAAGAATTATAATCTTAATATCAGTGATGGTCTACACAAATTAGATAACTTTATTGTTGATAAGATTTGTAAAATGATAAGATTATGAACGCTCGTTGTATGTTTTGGACAATCACATGTTTACCAAATGGCGTCCTAGCTTCGTCTCTTCGATGTATATCAACTGACTGTTATATTCTCTCTTTTGGTCTCCCCTGATGATATGATTATTACACGAAAGTGCACTTGGGAACTTTTCGTGTTTCATTTTCCCCGTGGACTTATAGGAATATCTTGATCACGCGCAAAATTGTGATCCTTTCCAATAAATATATATATATACATATATATATATATATATATATATATATATATATATATATATATATATATATATATATATATATATATATATATATATATATATATATATATATATATATATATATATGTATATATATATATATATCCTCCCTGGGGATAGGGGAGAAAGAATACTTCCCACGTATTCCCTGAGTGTCGTTGAAGGTGACTAAAAGGGAAGGGAGCGGGGGCTGCAAATCCTCTCCTCTCATTTTCTTTTTTTTTCCAAAAGAAGGAACAGAGAAGGGGGCCAGATGAGGATATTCCCTCAAAGGCCCAGTCCTCTGTTCTTAACGCTACCTCGCTAATGCGGGAAATGGCGAATAGTATGAAAGATATATATACATATATATATATATATATATATATATATATATATATATATATATATATATATATATATATATATATATATTTTTTTTTTTTTTTTTTGCTTTGTCGCTGTCTCCCGCGTTTGCGAGGTAGCGCAAGGAAACAGACGAAAGAAATGGCCCAACCCACCCCCATACACATGCCTTGATTCAATCCACTGACAGCACGTCAACCCGGTATACCACATCGCTCCTATTCACTCTATTCTTTGCCCTCCTTTCACCCTCCTGCATGTTCAGGCCCCGATCACACAAAATCTTTTTCACTCCATCTTTCCACCTCCAATTTGGTCTCCCTCTTCTCCTCGTTCCCTCCACCTCCGACACATATATCCTCTTGGTCAATCTTTCCTCACTCATTCTCTCCATGTGACCAAACCATTTCAAAACACCCTCTTCTGCTCTCTCAACCACGCTCTTTTTATTTCCACACATCTCTCTTACCCTTACGTTACTTACTCGATCAAACCACCTCACACCACACATTGTCCTCAAACATCTCATTTCCAGCACATCCATCCTCCTGCGCACAACTCTATCGATAGTCCACGCCTCGCAACCATACAACATTGTTGAAACCACTATTCCTTCAAACATACCCATTTTTGCTTTCCGAGATAATGTTCTCGACTTCCACACATTCTTCAAGGCTCCCAGAATTTTCGCCCCCTCCCCCACCCTATGATCCACTTCCGCTTCCATGGTTCCATCCGCTGCCAGATCCACTCCCGTATATCTAAAACACTTCACTTCCTCCAGTTTTTCTCCATTCAAACTCACCTCCCAATTGAATTGACCCTCAACCCTTCTGTACCTAATAACCTTGCTCTTATTCACATTTACTCTTAACTTTCTTCTTTCACACACTTTACCAAACTCAGTCACCAGCTTCTGCAGTTTCTCACATGAATCAGCCACCAGCGCTGTATCATCAGCGAACAACAACTGACTCACTTCCCAAGCTCTCTCATCCCCAACAGACTTCATACTTGCCCCTCTTTCCAAAACTCGCATTCACCTCCCTAACAACCCCATCCATAAACAAATTAAACAACCATGGAGACATCACACACCCCTGCCGCAAACCTACATTCACTGAGAACCAATCACTTTCCTCTCTTCCTACACGTACACATGCCTTACATCCTCGATAGAAATATATATATATATATATATATATATATATATATATATATATATATATATATATATATATATATATATATATATATATATATATATATATATATATATATATATATATATATAGCCAGAGGTTGAATCATTATGTGACATTCATTTTTTCATTCATTTCAAGCTAAAAGTTTGTTTTCTAAATTGTTTCTTACATTTTTCATATGTATATATATGTGTGTGTGTGTGTGTGTGTGTATGTGCGTATGTGTGTGTGTGTGTGTGTGTGTGTGTGTGTGTGTGTATATGTATGTATATTATCCCTGGGGATAGGGGTGAAAGAATACTTCCCACGTATTCCTCGCGTGTCGTAGAAAGCGACTAGAGGGGACGGGAGCGGAGGGCCGGAAATCCTCCCCTCCTTGTATTAACTTTCTAAAATGGGAAACAGAAGAAGGAGTCACGCGGGGAGTGATCATCCTCCTCGAAGGCTCAGAGTGGGGTGCCTAAATGTGTGTGGATGTAACCAAGATGTGAAAAAAGGAGAGATAGGTAGTATGTTTGAGGAAAGGAACCTGGATGTTTTGGCTCTGAGTGAAACGAAGCTCAAGGGTAAAGGGGAGGAGTGGTTTGGGAATGTCTTGGGAGTAAAGTCAGGGGTTAGTGACAGGACAAGAGCAAGGGAAGGAGTAGCACTACTCCTGAATCAGGAGTTGTGGGAGTATGTGATAGAGTGTAAGAAAGTAAATTCTAGATTGATCCGTAACTTCGGGACAAGGATTGGCTCTGAGGATTGAGCCAGTCGGGCCTGTGCAGGAAGCGGGCTTGGGTTCAGGCGCAGGACTGGACGAGGTGTGGTGGTGGTGTTGGACTTACTTTTGGTGTTGTTGATTTTGTCGTCAAGTCCTCTGCATCATCACAGCAAAGTTCTTCTTCTTCCTCCTCACCCGCCACCCATTGTTGGCACATCTCTGTGTTGCCCCTGTAATGTGCTTCTGCTACTACTTCTTTTTCTATGGTGCTGCTGATGCTGTCGTATGACATGCATGCACTCGTGCAGGCAGGGCTGTAGTAGTCGTGGACAAGCTGCAGGCAAGCAAGGCAGTAGTAATGTGTCTGCGTCTTTTGTGTGGTTGCCTAAGGTGAAGGAGGGAAGGGTGTGGAATTTTGTGATGCATGGCTTGTCACTGATGATGATGATACTGATAGTAATAATAGTAATATATATATTTTTTTTTTTTCATATTATTCGCTATTTCCCGCGATAGCGAGGTAGCGTTAAGAACAGAGGACTGGGCCTTTGAGGGAATATCCTCACCTGGACCTCTTCTCTGTTCCTTCTTTTGGAAAAAAAAAATATATAGTAATATATATATATATATATATATATATATATATATATATATATATATATATATATATATATATATATATATATATATATATATATCGAGGATGTAAGGCATGTGTACGTGTAGGAAGAGAGGAAAGTGATTGGTTCTCAGTGAATGTAGGTTTGCGGCAGGGGTGTGTGATGTCTCCATGGTTGTTTAATTTGTTTATGGATGGGGTTGTTAGGGAGGTAAATGCATGAGTTTTGGAAAGAGGGGCAAGTATGAAGTCTGTTGGGGATGAGAGAGCTTGGGAAGTGAGTCAGTTGTTGTTCGCTGATGATACAGCGCTGGTGGCGGATTCATGTGAGAAACTGCAGAAGCTGGTGACTGAGTTTGGTAAAGTGTGTGGAAGAAGAAAGTTAAGAGTACATGTGAATAAGAGCAAGGTTATTAGGTACAGTAGGGTTGAGGGTCAAGTCAATTGGGAGGTGAGTTTCAATGGAGAAAAACTGGAGGAAGTGAAGTGTTTTAGATATCTGGTAGTGGATCTGGCAGCGGATGGAACCATGGAAGCGGAAGTGGATCATAGGGTGGAGGAGGGGGCGAAAATTCTGGGGGCCTTGAAGAATGTGTGGAAGTCGAGAACATTATCTCGGAAAGCAAAAATGGGTATGTTTGAAGGAATAGTGGTTCCAACAATGTTGTATGGTTGCGAGGCGTGGGCTATGGATAGAGTTGTGCGCAGGAGGATGGATGTGCTGGAAATGAGATGTTTGAGGACAATGTGTGGTGTGAGGTGGTTTGATCGAGTAAGTAACGTAAGGGTAAGAGAGATGTGTGGAAATAAAAAGAGCGTGGTTGAGAGAGCAGAAGAGGGTGTTTTGAAGTGGTTTGGGCACATGGAGAGAATGAGTGAGGAAAGATTGACCAAGAGGATATATGTGTCGGAGGTGGAGGGAACGAGGAGAAGAGGGAGACCAAATTGGAGGTGGAAAGATGGAGTGAAAAAGATTTTGTGTGATCGGGGCTTGAACATGCAGGAGGGTGAAAGGAGGGCAAGGAATAGAGTGAATTGGAGCGTTGTGGTATACCGGGTTTGACGTGCTGTCAGTGGATTGAATCGGGGCATGTGAAGCGTCTGGGGTAAACCATGGAAAGCTGTGTAGGTATGTATATTTGCGTGTGTGGACGTATGTATATACATGTGTATGGGGGGGGGTTGGGCCATTTCTTTCGTCTGTTTCCTTGCGCTACCTCGCAAACGCGGGAGACAGCGACAAAGTAAAAAAAAAAAAAAATATATATATATATATATATATATATATATATATATATATATATATATATATATATATATATATATATATATATATTTTTTTTTTTTTTTTTTTTTTTTTTTTTTTATACTTTGTCGCTGTCTCCCGCGTTTGCGAGGTAGCGCAAGGAAACAGACGAAAGAAATGGCCCAACCCCCCCCCATACACATGTACATACACACGTCCACACACGCAAATATACATACCTACACAGCTTTCCATGGTTTACCCCAGACGCTTCACATGCCTTGCTTCAATCCACTGACAGCACGTCAACCCCTGTATACCACATGACTCCAATTCACTCTATTTCTTGCCCTCCTTTCACCCTCCTGCATGTTCAGGCCCCGATCACACAAAATCTTTTTCACTCCATCTTTCCACCTCCAATTTGGTCTCCCTCTTCTCCTCGTTCCCTCCACCTCCGACACATATATCCTCTTGGTCAATCTCTCCTCACTCATTCTCTCCATGTGCCCAAACCATTTCAAAACACCCTCTTCTGCTCTCTCAACCACGCTCTTTTTTTTTCCACACATCTCTCTTACCCTTACGTTACTTACTCGATCAAACCACCTCACACCACACATTGTCCTCAAACATCTCATTTCCAGCACATCCATCCTCCTGCGCACATCTCTATCCATAGCCCACGCCTCGCAACCATACAACATTGTTGGAACCACTATTCCCTCAAACATACCCATTTTTGCTTTCCGAGATAATGTTCTCGACTTCCACACATTTTTCAAGGCTCCCAAAATTTTCGCCCCCTCCCCCACCCTATGATCCACTTCCGCTTCCATGGTTCCATCCGCTGACAGATCCACTCCCAGATATCTAAAACACTTCACTTCCTCCAGTTTTTCTCCATTCAAACTCACCTCCCAATTGACTTGACCCTCACCCCTACTGTACCTAATAACCTTGCTCTTATTCACATTTACTCTCAACTTTCTTCTTCCACACACTTTACCAAACTCAGTCACCAGCTTCTGCAGTTTCTCACATGAATCAGCCACCAGCGCTGTATCATCAGCGAACAACAACTGACTCACTTCCCAAGCTCTCTCATCCCCAACAGACTTCATACTTGCCCCTCTTTCCAGGACTCTTGCATTTACCTCCCTTACAACCCCATCCAGTGTTGTAAATGGAAATGGTGAAGAGCTTGTAGATTTATGTGCTGAAAAAGGACTGATGATTGGGAATACCTGGTTTAAAAAGCGAGATATACATAAGTATACTTATGTAAGTAGGAGAGATGGCCAGAGAGCGTTATTGGATTACGTGTTAATTGACAGGCGTGCGAAAGAGAGACTTTTGGATGTTAATGTGCTGAGAGGTGCAACTGGAGGGATGTCTGATCATTATCTTGTGGAGGCTAAGATGAAGATTAGTATGGGTTTTCAGAAAAGAGGAGTGAATGTTGGGGTGAAGAAGGTGGTGAGAGTAAGTGAGCTTGGGAAGGAGACCTGTGTGGGGAAGTACCAGGAGAGACTGTGTACAGAATGGAAAAAGGTGAGAACAATGGAAGTAAGGGGAGTGGGGGAAGAATGGGATGTATTTAGGGAATCAGTGATGGATTGCGCAAAAGATGCTTGTGGCATGAGAAGAGTGGGAGGTGGGCTGTTTAGAAAGGGTAGTGAGTGGTGGGATGAAGAAGTAAGAGTATTAGTGAAAGAGAAGAGAGGGGCATTTGGACGATTTTTGCAGGGAAAAAATGCAATTGAGTGGGAGAAGTATAAAAGAAAGAGGCAGGAGGTCAAGAGAAAGGTGCAAGAGGTGAAAAAGAGGGCAAATGAGAGTTGGGGTGAGAGAGTATCATTTAATTTCAGGGAGAATAAGAAGATGTTTTGGAAGGAGGTAAAAAGGGTGCGTAAGACAAGGGAGAAAATGGGAACTTCAGTGAAGGGGGCTAATGGGGAGGTGATAACAAGTAGTGGTGATGTGAGAAGGAGATGGAGTGAGTATTTTGAAGGTTTGTTGAATGTGTTTGATCATAGAGTGGCAGATATAGGGTGTTTTAGTCGAGGTGGTGTGCAAAGTGAGAGGGTTAGGGAAGATGATTTGGTAAACAGAGAAGAGGTAGTAAAAGCTTTACGGAAGATGAAAGCCGGCAAGGCAACAGGTTTGGATGGTATTACTGTGGAATTTATTAAAAAAGGGGGTGACTGTATTGTTGACTGGTTGGAAAGGTTATTTAATGTATGTATGATTCATGGTGAGGTGCCTGAGGATTGGCGGAATGCGTGCATAGTGCCATTGTACAAAGGCAAAGGGGATAAGAGTGAGTGCTCAAATTACAGAGGTATAAGTTTGTTGAGTATTCCTGGTAAATTATATGGGAGGGTATTGATTGAGAGGACGAGGGCATACACAGACATCAGATACGTGAAGAGAAGTGTGGTTTCAGAAGTGGTAGAGGATGTGTGCATCAGGTGTTTGCTTTGAAGAATGTATGTGAGAAATACTTCGAAAAACAAATGGATTTGTATGTAGCATTTATGGATCTGGAGAAGGCATATGATAGAGTTGATAGAGATGCTCTGTGGAAGGTTTTAAGAATATATGGTGTGGGAGGCAAGTTGTTGGAAGCAGTGAAAAGTTTTTATCGAGGATGTAAGGCATGTGTACGTGTAGGAAGAGAGGAAAGTGATTGGTTCTCAGTGAATGTAGGTTTGCGGCAGGGGTGTGTGATGTCTCCATGGTTGTTAGATTTGTTTATGGATGGGATTGTTAGGGAGGTGAATCCAAGAGTTTTGGAAAGATGGGCGAGTATGCTGTCTGTTGTGGATGAGAGAGCTTGGGAAGTGAGTCAGTTGTTGTTCGCTGATGATACAGCGCTGGTGGCTGATTCATGTAAGAAACTGCAGAAGCAGGTGACTGAGTTTGGTAAAGTGTGTGAAAGAAGAAAGTTAAGAGTAAATGTGAATAAGAGCAAGGTTATTAGGGACAGTAGGGTTGAGGGTCAAGTCAATATGGAGGTAAGTTTAAATGGAAAAAAACTGGAGAAAGTAAAGTCTTTTAGATATCTGGGAGTGGATCTGGCAGCGGATGGAACCATGGAAGCGGAAATGAATGATAGTGGTGGGGGAGGGGGCGAAAATTCTGGGAGCATTGAAGAATGTGTGAAAGTCGAGAACATTATCTCGGAAAGCAAAAATGGGTATGTTTGAAGGGATAGTGGTTCCAACAATGTTGTATGGTTGCGAGGCGTTGCCTATGGATAGAGTTGTGCGCAGGAGGGTGGATGTGCTAGAAATGAGATGTTTGAGGACAATATGTGGTTTGAGGTGGTTTGATCGAGTAAGTAATGTAATGGTGAGAGAGATGTGTGAAAATAAAAGGAGTGTGGTTGAAATAGTGGAAGAGGGTGTTTTGAAATGGTTTGGTCACGTGGAGAGAATGATTGAGGAAAGATTGACAAAGTGGATATATGTGGCAGAGATGGAGGGAACGAGGAGAAATGGGAGACCAAATTGGAGGTGGAAAGATGAAGTGAAAAAGATTTTGAGTGAACGTGGGCTGAACATGCAGGAAGGTGAAAGGCGTGCAAGGAATAGAGTGAATTGGAACGATGTGGTATACCGGGGTCGACGTGCTGTCAATGTATTGAACCAGGGCATGTGAAGCGTCTGGGGTAAACCATGGAAAGTTGTGTGGGGCCTGGATGTGGAAAGGGAGCTGTGGTTTAGGTGCAATATTACACGACAGCTAGAGACTGAGTGTGAACGAATGGGGCCTTTGTTCTCTTTCCTAGCGCTACCTCGGACACAAGAGGGGGGAGGAGGTTGTTATTCCGTGTGTGGCGGGATGACGATGGAATAAATAAAGGCAGACAGTATGAATTATGTACATGTGTATATATGTATATGTCTGTGTGTATACATATGTGTACATTCAGATGTATAGGTATGTATATTTGCGTGTGTGGACGTGTATGTATATACATGTGGATGTGGGCAGGTTGGGCCATTCTTTCGTGTGTTTCCTTGTGCTACCTCGCTAACGCGGGAGCCGGCGACAAAGCAAAATAAATAAATAAATAAATGAAACATATATATATATATATATATATATATATATATATATATATATATATATATATATATATATATATATATATATATATATATATATATATAATTATTTATAGTTATATTATTTTTTTTTTATTATACTTTGTTGCTGTCTCCCGCGTTTGCGAGGTAGCGCAAGGAAACAGACGAAAGAAATGGCCCAACCCACCCCCATACACATGTATATACATACGTCCACACACGCAAATATACATACCTACACAGCTTTCCATGGTTTACCCCAGACGCTTCACATGCCTTGATTCAATCCACTGACAGCACGTCAACCCCGGTATACCACATCGCTCCAAATCACTCTATTCCTTGCCCTCCTTTCACCCTCCTGCATGTTCAGGCCCCGATCACACAAAATCTTTTTCACTCCATCTTTCCACCTCCAATTTGGTCTCCCTCTTCTCCTCGTTCCCTCCACCTCCGACACATATATCCTCTTGGTCAATCTTTCCTCACTCATTCTCTCCATGTGCCCAAAACACTTCAAAACACCCTCTTCTGCTCTCCCAACCACGCTCTTTTTATTTCCACACATCTCTCTTACCCTTACGGTACTCACTCGATCAAACCACCTCACACCACACATTGTCATCAAACATCTCATTTCCAGCACATCCATCCTCCTGCACACAACTCTATCCACAGCCCACGCCTCGAAACCATATAACATTGTGGAACCACTATTCCTTCAAACATACCCATTTTTGCTTTCCGAGATAATGTTCTCGACTTCCACACATTCTTCAAGGCCCCCAGAATTTTCGCCCCCTCCCCCAATCTATGATCCACTTCCGCTTCCATGGTTCCATCCGCTGCCAGATCCACTCCCAGATATCTAAAACACTTCACTTCCTCCAGTTTTTCTACATTCAAACTCACCTCCCAATTGACTTGACCCTCAACTCTACTGTACCTAATAACCTTGCTCTTATTAACATTTACTCTTAAATTTCTTCTTCCACACACTTTACCGAACTCAGTCACCAGCTTCTGCAGTTTCTCACATGAATCAGCCACCAGCGCTGTATCATCAGCGAACAGCAACTGACTCACTTCCCAAGCTCTCTCATCCCCAACAGACTTCATACTTGCCCCTCTTTCCAAAACTCTTGCATTTACCTCCCTAACAACCTAATCCATAAACAAATTAAACAACCATGGAGACATCACACACCCCTGCCGCAAACCTACATTCACTGAAAACCAATCACTTTCCTCTCTTCCTACACGTACACATGCCTTACATTCTCGATAAAAACTTTTCACTGCTTCTAACAACTTGCCTCCCACACCATATATTCTTAATACCTTCCACAGAGCATCTCTATGAACTCTATCATATGCCTTCTCCAGATCCATAAATGCTACGTACAAATGCATTTGCTTTTCTAAGTATTTCTCACATACATTCTTCAAAGCAAACACCTGATCCACACATCCTCTAGCACTTCTGAAACCACACTGCTCTTCCCCAATCTGATGCTCTGTACATGCCTTCACCCTCTCAATCAATACCCTCCCATATAATTTACCAGGAATAATCAACAAACTTATACCTCTGTAATTTGAGCACTCACTCTTATCCCCTTTGCCTTTGTACAATGGCACTATGCACGCATTCCGCCAATCCTCAGGCATCTCACCATGAGTCATACATACATTAAATAACCTTACCAACCAGTCAACAATACAGTCACCCCCTTTTTTAATAAATTCCATTGCAATACCATCCAAACCTGCTGCCTTGCCGGCTTTCATCTTCCGCAAAGCTTTCACTACCTCTTCTCTGTTTACCAAATCATTTTCCCTAACCCTCTCACTTTGCACACCACCTCGACCAAAACACCCTATATCTGCCACTCTATCATCAAACATATTCAACAAACCTTCAAAATACTCACTCCATCTCCTTCTCACATCACCACTACTTGTTATCACCTCCCCATTTGCGCCCTTCACTGAAGTTCCCATTTGCTCCCTTGTCTTACGCACTTTATTTACCTCCTTCCAGAACATCTTTTTATTCTCCCTAAAATTTAATGATACTCTCTCACCCCAACTCTCATTTGCCCTTTTTTTCACCTCTTGCACCTTTCTCTTGACCTCCTGTCGCTTTCTTTTATACATCTCCCACTCAATTTCATTTTTTCCCTGCAAAAATCGTCCAAATGCCTCTCTCTTCTCTTTCACTAATACTCTTACTTCTTCATCCCACCACTCACTACCCTTTCTAATCAACCCACCTCCCACTCTTCTCATGCCACAAGTATCTTTTGCGCAATCCATCACTGATTCCCTAAATACATCCCATTCCTCCCCCACTCCCCTTACTTCCATTGTTCTCACCTTTTTCCATTCTGTACTCAGTCTCTCCTGGTACTTCCTCACACAGGTCTCCTTCCCAAGCTCACTTACTCTCACCACCCGCTTCACCCCAACATTCACTCTTCTTTTCTGAAAACCCATTCAAATCTTCACCTTAGCCTCCACAAGATAATGATCAGACATCCCTCCAGTTGCACCTCTCAGCACATTAACATCCAAAAGTCTCTCTGTTGCACGCCTGTCAATTAACACGTAATCCAATAACGCTCTCTGGCCATCTCTCCTACTTACATAAGTATACTTATGTATATCTCGCTTTTTAAACCAGGTATTCCCAATCATCAGTTCTTTTTCAGCACATAAATCTACAAGCTCTTCACCATTTCCATTTACAACACTGAACACCCCATGTATACCAATTATTCTCTCAACTGCCACATTACTCACATTTGCATTCAAATCACCCATCACTATAACCCGGTCTCGTGCATCAAAACCACTAACACACTCATTCAGCTGCTCCCAAAACACTTGCCTCTCATGATCTTTCTTCTCATGCCCAGGTGCATATGCACCAATAATCACCCACCTCTCTCCATCAACTTTCAGTTTTACCCATATTAATCGAGAATTTACTTTCTTACAATCTATCACATACTCCCACAACTCCTGTTTCAGGAGTATTGCTACTCCTTCCATTGCTCTTGTCCTCTCACTAACCCCTGACTTTACTCCCCAGACATTCCCAAACCACTCTTCCCCTTTACCCTTGAGCTTCGTTTCACTCAGAGCCAAAACATCCAGGTTCCTTTCCTCAAACATACTACCTATCTCTCCTTTTTTTACATCTTGGTTACATCCACACACATTTAGGCACCCCACTCTGAGCCTTCGAGGAGGATGAGCACTCCCCGCGTGACTCCTTCTTCTGTTTCCCATTTTAGAAAGTTAATACAAGGAGGGGAGGATTTCTGGCCCCCAGCTCCCGTCCCCTCTAGTCGCTTTCTACGACACGCGAGGAATACGTGGGAAGTATTCTTTCACCCCTATCCCCAGGGATAATATACATATATATATACATATACACATACACACACATACACATACATACGCACATATACACACACACACACATACATGTATATGTATATATACATGTTTATAGTTATTTGTTTATTATTTTGCTTTGTCGCTGTCTCCCGCGTTAGCCAGGTAACGCAACGAAAACAGACGAAAGAATGGCCCATCCCAAGCACATACACATGTATATACATACACGTCCACACACGCATATATACATACCTATACATCTCAACGCATACATATATATATATATATATATTTTTTTTTTTCTTTTTTGCTTTGTCGCTGTCTCCCGCGTTTGCGAGGTAGCGCAAGGAAACAGACGAAAGAAATGGCCCAACCCACCCCCATACACATGTATATACATACGTCCACACACGCAGATATATATACCTACACAGCTTTTCATATATATATACATATATATATATATATATATATATATATATATATATATATATATATATATATATATATATATATATATATATATATATATATATATATATATATATATATATATATATATATATATATATATATATATATATATATATATATATATATATATATATATATATATATATATATATATATATATATATATATATATATATATATATATATTTATATATATATATATATATATATATATATATATATATATATATATATATATATATATATATATATATATATATATATATATAAATATATATATATATAAAATACAGGGAGGGAAGGATTTCTGGCCCCCCGATCCAGTCGCCTCTAGTCGCCTTCTACGACACGCGAGGAATTTTTTTTTTTTTTTTTAACTTTCTATAATACGAAACAGAAGGAGTCACGCCTGGAGTGCTCATCCTCCTCGAAGGCTCAGACTGGGGTGTCTAAATGTGTGTGGATGTAACCAAGACGTGAAAAAAGGAGAGATAGGTAGTATGTTTGAGGAAAGGAACCTGGATGTTTTGACTCTGAGTGAAACGAAGTTCAAGGGTAAAGGGGAAGACTGGTTTGGAAATGTCTTGGGAGTAAAGTCAGGGGTTAGTGAGAGGACAAGAGCAAGGGAAGGAGTAGCAGTACTCCTGAAACAGGAATTGTGGGAGTATGTGATAGAATGTAAGAAAGTAAATTCTCGATTAATATGGGTAAAACTGAAAGTTGATAGAGAGAGATGGGCGATTATTGGTGCATATGCACCTGGGTATGAGAAGAAAGATCATGAGAGGCAAGTGTTTTGGGAGCAGCTGAATGACTGTGTTAGTGTTTTTGATGCACGAGACCGGGTTATAGTGATGGGTGATTTGAATGCAAAGGTGAGGAATGTGGCAGTTGACGGAATAATTGGTATACATGGGCTGTTCAGTGTTGTAAATGGAAATGGTGAAGAGCTTTTGGATTTATGTGCTGAAAAAGGACTGGTGATTGGGAATACCTGGTTTAAAAAGCGAGATATACATAAGTATACGTATGTAAGTAGGAGAGTTGGCCAGAGAGCGTTATTGGATTACGTGTTAATTGACAGGCGCGCGAAAGAGAGACTTTTGGATGTTAATGTGCTGAGAGGTGCAACTGGAGGGATGTCTGATCATTATCTTGTGGAGGCTAGGGTGAAGATTTGTATGGGTTTTCAGAAAAGAAGAGTGAATGTTGGGTGAAGAGGGTGGTGAGAGTAAGTGAGCTTGGGAAGGAGACTTGTGTGAGGAAGTATCAGGAGAGACTGCGTACAGAATGGAAAAAGGTGAGAACAATTGAAGTAAGGGGAGTGGGGGAGGAGTGGTATGTATTTAGGGAATCAGTGATGGATTGTGCAAAAGATGCTTCTGGCATGAGAAGAGTGGGAGGTGGGTTGATTAGAAAAGGTAGTGAGTGGTGGGATGAAGAAGTAAGATTATTAGTGAAAGAGAAGAGAGAGGCATTTGGACGATTTTTGCAGGGAAAAAATGGAATTGAGTGGGAGATGTATAAAAGAAAGAGACAGGAGGTCAAGAGAAAGGTGCAAGAGGTGAAAAAGAGGGCAAATGAGAGTTGGGGTGAGAGAGTATCATTAAATTTTAGGGAGAATAAAAAGATTTTTTGGAAGGAGGTAAATAAAATGCGTAAGACAAGGGAGCAAATGGGAACTTCAGTGAAGGGCGCAAATGGGGAGGTGATAACAAGTAGTGCTGATGTGAGAAGGAGATGGAGTGAGTATTTTGAAGGTTTGTTGAATGTGTTTGATGATAGAGTGGCAGATATAGGGTGTTTTGGTCAAGGTGGTGTGCAAAGTGAGAGGGTAAGGGAAAATGATTTGATAAACAGAGAAGAGGTAGTAAAAGCTTTGCGGAAGATGAAAGCCGGCAAGGCAGCAGGTTTGGATGGTATTGCAGTGGAATTTATTAAAAAAGGGGGTGACTGTATTATTGACTTGTTGGTAAGGTTATATAATGAATGTATGACTCATGGTGAGGTGCCTGAGGATTGCGGAATGCGTGCATAGTGCCATTGTACAAAGGCAAAGGGGATATGAGTGAGTGCTCAAATTACAGAGGTATAAGTTTGTTGAGTATTCCTGGTAAATTATATGGGAGGGTATTGATTGAGAGCGTGAAGGCATGTACAGAGCATCAGATTGGGGAAGGGCAGTGTGGTTTCATAAGTGGTAGAGGATGTGTAGATCAGGTGTTTGCTTTGAAGAATGTATGTGAGAAATACTTAGAAAAGCAAATGGATTTGTATGTAGCATTTATGGATCTGGAGAAGGCATATGATAGAGTTGATAGAGATGCTCTGTAGAAGGTATTAAGAATATATGGTGTGGGAGGCAAGTTGTTAGAAGCAGTGAAAAGTTTTCATCGATTATGTAAGCATGTGTACGTGTAGGAAGAGAGGAAAGTGATTGGTTCTCAGTGAATGTAGGCTTGCGGTAGGGGTGTGTGATGTCTCCATGGTTGTTTAATTTGTTTATGGATGGGGTTGTTAGGGAGGTGAATGCAAGAGTTTTGGAAAGAGCTGCAAGTATGAAGTCTGTTGGGGATGAGAGAGCTTGGGAAGTGAGTCAGTTGTTGTTCGCTGATGATACAGCGCTGGTGTCTGATTCAAGTGAGAAATTGCAGAAGCTGGTGACTGAGTTTGGGAAAGTGTTTGAAAGAAGAAAGTTAGGAGTAAATGTGAATAAGAGCAAGGTAATTAGGTAGGGTAGGGTTGAGGGTCAAGTAAATTGGGAAGTAAGTTTAAATGGAGAAAAACTGGAGTAAGTAAAGTGTTTTAGATATCTGGGAGTGGATCTGGCAGCGGATGGAACCATGGAAGCGGAAATGGATCATAGGGTGGGGGAGGGGACGAAAATCCTGGGAGCCTTGAAGAATGTGTGGAAGTCGAAAACATTATCTCGGAAAGCTAAAATGGGTATGTTTGAAGGAATAGTGGTTCCAACAATGTTGTATGGTTGCGAGGCGTGGGCTATGGATAGAGTTGTGCGCAGTAGGATGGATGTGCTGGAAATGAGAAGTTTGAGGACAATGTGTGGTGTGAGGTGGTTTGATTGAGTAAGTAACGTAAGGGTAAGAGAGATGTTTGGAAATGAAAAGAGCGTGGTTGAGAGAGCAGAAGAGGGTGTTTTGAAATGGTTTGGCCACATGGAGAGAATGAGTGAGGAAAGATTGACCAAGAGGATATATATGTCGGAGGTGGAGGGAACGAGGAGAAGTGGGAGACCAAATTGGAGGTGGAAAGATGGAGTGAAAAAGATTTTGTGTGATCGGGGCCTGAACATGCAGGAGGGTGAAAGGAGGGCAAGGAATAGAGTGAATTGGATCGATGTGGTATACCGGGGTTGACGTGCTGTCAGTGGATTGAATCAGCGCATGCGAAGCGTCTGGGGTAAACCATGGAAAGCTGTGTAGCTATGAATATTTGCGTGTGTTGACGTATGTATATACATGTGTATGGGGTGGGTTGGGCCGTTTCTTTCGTCTGTTTCCTTGCGCTACCTCGCAAACGCGGGTGACAGCGACAGAGCAAAAAAAAAAAAGAAAAAAAAAAAAAATATATATATATATATATATATATATATATATATATATATATATATATATATATATATATATATATAGGGAAAATGATTTGGTAAACAGAGAAGAGGTAGTAAAAGCTTTGCGGAAGATGAAAGCCCGCAAGGAAGCAGGTTTGGATGGTATTGCAGTGGAATTTATTAAAAATGGGGGTGACTCTATTGTTGACTGGTTGGTAAGGTTATTTAATGTATGTAAGACTCAGGGTGAGGTGACTGAGGATTGGCGGAATGCGTGCATAGTGCCATTGTACAAAGGCAAAGGGGATAAGAGTGAGTGCTCAAATTACAGAGGTATAAGTTTGTTGAGTATTCCTGGCAAATTATATGGGAGGGTACTGATTGAGAGGGTGAAGGCATGTACAGAGCATCAGATTGGGGAAGAGCAGTGTGGTTTCAGAAGTGGTAGAGGATGTGTGGATCAGGTGTTTGCTTTGAAGAATGTATGTGAGAAATACTTAGAAAAGCAAATGGATTTGTAGGTAGCATTTACGGATCTGGAGAAGGCATATGATAGAGTTGATAGAGATGCTCTGTGGAAGGTATTAAGAATATATGGTGTGGGAGGCAAGTTGTTAGAAGCAGTGAAAAGTTTTTATCGAGGATGTAAGGCATGTGTACGTGTAGGAAGAGAGGAAAGTGATTGGTTCTCAGTGAATGTAGGTTTGCGGCAGGGGTGTGTGATGTCTCCATGGTTGTTTAATTTGTTTATGTATGTGGTTGTTAGGGAGGTGAATGCAAGAGTTTTGGAAAGAGGGGCAAGTATGAAGTCTGTTGGGGATGAGAGAGCTTGGGAAGTGAGTCAGTTGTTGTTCGCTGATGATACAGCGCTGGTGGCTGATTCATGTGAGAAACTGCAGAAGCTGATGACTGAGTTTGGTAAAGTGTGTGAAAGAAGAAAGTTAAGAGTAAATGTCAATAAGAGCAAGGTTATTAGGTACCGTAGGGTTGAGGGTCAAGTCAATTGGGAGATTAGTTTGAATGGAGAGAAACTGGAGGAAGTGAAGTGTTTTAGATATCTGGGAGTGGATCTGGCAGCGGATGGAACCATGGAAGCGGAAGTGGATCATAGGGTGGGGGAGGGGGCGAAAATTCTGGGAGTCTTGAGGAATGTGTGGAAGTCGAAAACATTATCTCGGAAAGCAAAAATGGGTATGTTTGAAGGAATAGTGGTTCCAACAATGTTGTATGGTTGCGAGACGTGGGCTATGGATCGAGTTGTGCGCAGGAGGATGGATGTGCTGGAAATGAGATGTTTGAGGACAATGTGTGGTATGAGGTGGTTTGATTGAGTAAGTTACGTAAGGGTAAGAGAGATGTGTGGAAATAAAAAGAGCGTGGTTGAGAGAGCAGAAGAGGGTGTTTTGAAATGGTTTGGGCACGTGGAGAGAATGAGTGAGGAAAGATTGACCAAGAGGATGTATGTGTCGGAGGTGGAGGGAACGAGGAGAAGAGGGAGACCAAATTGGAGGTGGAAAGATGGAGTGAAAAAGATTTTGTGTGATCGGGGCCTGAACATGCAGGAGGGTGAAAGGAGGGCAAGGAATAGAGTGAATTGGAGCGATGTGGTATACCGGGGTTGACGTGCTGTCAGTGGATTGAATCAAGGCATGTGAAGCGTCCGGGGTAAACCATGGAAAGCTGTGTAGGTATGTAAGTTGCGTGTGTGGACGTATGTATATACATGTGTATGGGGGTGGGTTGGGCCATTTCTTTCGTCTGTTTCCTTGCGCTACCTCGCAAACGCGGGAGACAGCGACAAAGCAAAAAAAAAAAAGAAATATATATATATAAATATATATATATATATATATATATATATATATATATATATATATATATATATATATATATATATATATATATATATATATATATATATATATATATATATATGTTTGAAGATGAAAGCCGGCAAGGCAGCAGGTTTGGATGGTATTGCAGTGGAATTTATTAAAAAAGGGGGTGACTGTATTGTTGACTGGTTGGTAAGGTTATTTAATGTATGTATGACTCATGGTGAGGTGCCTGAGGATTGGCGGAATGCGTGCATAGTGCCATTGTACAAAGGCAAAGGGGATAAGAGTGAGTGCTCAAATTACAGAGGTATAAGTTTGTTGAGTATTCCTCGTAAATTATATGGGAGGGTATTGATTGAGAGGGTGAAGGCATGTACAGAGCATCAGATTGGGGAAGAGCAATGTGGTTTCAGAAGTGGTAGAGGATGTGTGGATCAGGTGTTTGCTTTGATGAATGTATGTGAGAAATACTTAGAAAAGCAAATGGATTTGTATGTAGCATTTATGGATCTGGAGAAGGCATATGATAGAGTTGATAGAGATGCTCTGTGGAAGGTATTAAGAATATATGGTGTGGGAGGCAAGTTGTTAGAAGCAGTGAAAAGTATTTATCGAGGATGTAAGGCATGTGTACGTGTAGGAAGAGAGGAAAGTGATTGGTTCTCAGTGAATGTAGGCTTGCGGTAGGGGTGTGTGATGTCTCCATGGTTGTTTAATTTGTTTATGGATGGGGTTGTTAGGGAGGTGAATGCAAGAGTTTTGGAAAGAGCTGCAAGTATGAAGTCTGTTGGGGATGAGAGAGCTTGGGAAGTGAGTCAGTTGTTGTTCGCTGATGATACAGCGCTGGTGTCTGATTCAAGTGAGAAATTGCAGAAGCTGGTGACTGAGTTTGGGAAAGTGTTTGAAAGAAGAAAGTTAGGAGTAAATGTGAATAAGAGCAAGGTAATTAGGTAGGGTAGGGTTGAGGGTCAAGTAAATTGGGAAGTAAGTTTAAATGGAGAAAAACTGGAGTAAGTAAAGTGTTTTAGATATCTGGGAGTGGATCTGGCAGCGGATGGAACCATGGAAGCGGAAATGGATCATAGGGTGGGGGAGGGGACGAAAATCCTGGGAGCCTTGAAGAATGTGTGGAAGTCGAAAACATTATCTCGGAAAGCTAAAATGGGTATGTTTGAAGGAATAGTGGTTCCAACAATGTTGTATGGTTGCGAGGCGTGGGCTATGGATAGAGTTGTGCGCAGTAGGATGGATGTGCTGGAAATGAGAAGTTTGAGGACAATGTGTGGTGTGAGGTGGTTTGATTGAGTAAGTAACGTAAGGGTAAGAGAGATGTTTGGAAATAAAAAGAGCGTGGTTGAGAGAGCAGAAGAGGGTGTTTTGAAATGGTTTGGCCACATGGAGAGAATGAGTGAGGAAAGATTGACCAAGAGGATATATATGCCGGAGGTGGAGGGAACGAGGAGAAGTGGGAGACCAAATTGGAGGTGGAAAGATGGAGTGAAAAAGATTTTGTGTGATCGGGGCCTGAACATGCAGGAGGGTGAAAGGAGGGCAAGGAATAGAGTGAATTGGATCGATGTGGTATACCGGGGTTGACGTGCTGTCAGTGGATTGAATCAGCGCATGTGAAGCGTCTGGGGTAAACCATGGAAAGCTGTGTAGCTATGAATATTTGCGTGTGTGGACGTATGTATATACATGTGTATGGGGTGGGTTGGGCCATTTCTTTCGTCTGTTTCCTTGCGCTACCTCGCAAACGCGGGTGACAGCGACAGAGCAAAAAGAAAAAGAAAAAAAAAAAAAATATATATATATATATATATATATATATATATATATATATATATATATATATATATATATATATATATAGGGAAAATGATTTGGTAAACAGAGAAGAGGTAGTAAAAGCTTTGCGGAAGATGAAAGCCCGCAAGGAAGCAGGTTTGGATGGTATTGCAGTGGAATTTATTAAAAATGGGGGTGACTCTATTGTTGACTGGTTGGTAAGGTTATTTAATGTATGTAAGACTCAGGGTGAGGTGACTGAGGATTGGCGGAATGCGTGCATAGTGCCATTGTACAAAGGCAAAGGGGATAAGAGTGAGTGCTCAAATTACAGAGGTATAAGTTTGTTGAGTATTCCTGGCAAATTATATGGGAGGGTACTGATTGAGAGGGTGAAGGCATGTACAGAGCATCAGATTGGGGAAGAGCAGTGTGGTTTCAGAAGTGGTAGAGGATGTGTGGATCAGGTGTTTGCTTTGAAGAATGTATGTGAGAAATACTTAGAAAAGCAAATGGATTTGTAGGTAGCATTTACGGATCTGGAGAAGGCATATGATAGAGTTGATAGAGATGCTCTGTGGAAGGTATTAAGAATATATGGTGTGGGAGGCAAGTTGTTAGAAGCAGTGAAAAGTTTTTATCGAGGATGTAAGGCATGTGTACGTGTAGGAAGAGAGGAAAGTGATTGGTTCTCAGTGAATGTAGGTTTGCGGCAGGGGTGTGTGATGTCTCCATGGTTGTTTAATTTGTTTATGTATGTGGTTGTTAGGGAGGTGAATGCAAGAGTTTTGGAAAGAGGGGCAAGTATGAAGTCTGTTGGGGATGAGAGAGCTTGGGAAGTGAGTCAGTTGTTGTTCGCTGATGATACAGCGCTGGTGGCTGATTCATGTGAGAAACTGCAGAAGCTGATGACTGAGTTTGGTAAAGTGTGTGAAAGAAGAAAGTTAAGAGTAAATGTCAATAAGAGCAAGGTTATTAGGTACAGTAGGGTTGAGGGTCAAGTCAATTGGGAGATGAGTTTGAATGGAGAGAAACTGGAGGAAGTGAAGTGTTTTAGATATCTGGGAGTGGATCTGGCAGCGGATGGAACCATGGAAGCGGAAGTGGATCATAGGGTGGGGGAGGGGGCGAAAATTCTGGGAGCCTTGAGGAATGTGTGGAAGTCGAGAACATTATCTCGGAAAGCAAAAATGGGTATGTTTGAAGGAATAGTGGTTCCAACAATGTTGTATGGTTGCGAGACGTGGGCTATGGATCGAGTTGTGCGCAGGAGGATGGATGTGCTGGAAATGAGATGTTTGAGGACAATGTGTGGTGTGAGGTGGTTTGATCGAGTAAGTTACGTAAGGGTAAGAGAGATGTGTGGAAATAAAAAGAGCGTGGTTGAGAGAGCAGAAGAGGGTGTTTTGAAATGGTTTGGGCACGTGGAGAGAATGAGTGAGGAAAGATTGACCAAGAGGATATATGTGTCGGAGGTGGAGGGAACGAGGAGAAGAGGGAGACCAAATTGGAGGTGGAAAGATGGAGTGAAAAAGATTTTGTGTGATCGGGGCCTGAACATGCAGGAGGGTGAAAGGAGGGCAAGGAATAGAGTGAATTGGAGCGATGTGGTATACCGGGGTTGACGTGCTGTCAGTGGATTGAATCAAGGCATGTGAAGCGTCCGGGGTAAACCATGGAAAGCTGTGTAGGTATGTAAGTTGCGTGTGTGGACGTATGTATATACATGTGTATGGGGGTGGGTTGGGCCATTTCTTTCGTCTGTTTCCTTGCGCTACCTCGCAAACGCGGGAGACAGCGACAAAGCAAAAAAAAAAAAAAAATATATATATACATATATATATATATATATATATATATATATATATATATATATATATATATATATATATATATATATATATATATATATATATATATATATATATATATATATATATATATGTTTGAAGATGAAAGCCGGCAAGGCAGCAGGTTTGGATGGTATTGCAGTGGAATTTATTAAAAAAGGGGGTGACTGTATTGTTGACTGGTTGGTAAGGTTATTTAATGTATGTATGACTCATGGTGAGGTGCCTGAGGATTGGCGGAATGCGTGCATAGTGCCATTGTACAAAGGCAAAGGGGATAAGAGTGAGTGCTCAAATTACAGAGGTATAAGTTTGTTGAGTATTCCTCGTAAATTATATGGGAGGGTATTGATTGAGAGGGTGAAGGCATGTACAGAGCATCAGATTGGGGAAGAGCAATGTGGTTTCAGAAGTGGTAGAGGATGTGTGGATCAGGTGTTTGCTTTGATGAATGTATGTGAGAAATACTTAGAAAAGCAAATGGATTTGTATGTAGCATTTATGGATCTGGAGAAGGCATATGATAGAGTTGATAGAGATGCTCTGTGGAAGGTATTAAGAATATATGGTGTGGGAGGCAAGTTGTTAGAAGCAGTGAAAAGTTTTTATCGAGGATGTAAGGCATGTGTACGTGTAGGAAGAGAGGAAAGTGATTGGTTCTCAGTGAATGTAGGTTTGCGGCAGGGGTGTGTGATGTCTCCATGGTTGTTTAATTTGTTTATGGATGGGGTTGTTAGGGAGGTAAATGCAAGAGTTTTGGAAAGAGGGGCAAGTATGAAGTCTGTTGGGGATGAGAGAGCTTGGGAAGTGAGCCAGTTGTTGTTCGCTGATGATACAGCGCTGGTGGCTGATTCATGTGAGAAACTGCAGAAGCTGGTGACTGAGTTTGGTAAAGTGTGTGGAAGAAGAAAGTTAAAAGTAAATGTGAATAAGAGCAAGGTTATTAGGTAAAGTAGGGTTGAGGGTCAAGTCAATTGGGAGGTAATTGAATGGAGAAAAACTGGAGGAAGTGAAGTGTTTTAGATATCTGGGAGTGGATCTGGCAGCGGATGGAACCATGGAAGCGGAAGTGGATCATAGGGTAGGGGAGGGGGCGAAAATTCTGGGAGCCTTGAAGAATGTGTGGAAGTCGAGAACATTATCTCGGAAAGCAAAAATGGGTATGTTTGAAGGAATAGTGGTTCCAACAATGTTGTATGGTTGCGAGGCGTGGGCTATGGATAGAGTAGTGCGCAGGAGGATGGATGTGCTGGAAATGAGATGTTTGAGGACAATGTGTGGTGTGAGGTGGTTTGATCGAGTGAGTAACGTAAGGGTAAGAGAGATGTGTGGAAATAAAAAGAGCGTGGTTGAGAGAGCAGAAGAGGGTGTTTTGAAGTGGTTTGGGCACATGGAGAGAATGAGTGAGGAAAGATTGACCAAGAGGATATATGTGTCGGAGGTGGAGGGAACGAGGAGAAGAGGGAGACCAAATTGGAGGTGGAAAGATGGAGTGAAAAAGATTTTGTGTGATCGGGGCCTGAACATGCAGGAGGGTGAAAGGAGGGCAAGGAATAGAGTGAATTGGAACGATGTGGTATACCGGGGTTGACGTGCTGTCAGTGGATTGAATCAGGGCATGTGAAGCGTCTGGGGTAAACCATGGAAAGCTGTGTAGGTGTGTATATTTGCGTGTGTGGACGTATGTATATACATATGTATGGAGGGGGGGTTGGGCCATTTATATGTATATATATATATATATATATATATATATATATATATATATATATATATATATATATATATATTTATATATATATATATATATATATATATATATATATATATATATATATATATATATATATATATATATATATATATATATATATATATATATATATATATATATATATATATATATATATATATATATATATATACATACATATACATATATACACATATACATAATTCATACTGTCTGCCTTTATTCATTCTCTTCGCCACCTCGCCAGACATGAAATAATAACCCCCTTCCCCCTCAAGTGTGCGAGGTAGCACTAGTAAAAGACAACAAAGGCCCCATTCGTTCACACTAAGTCTCTAACTGTCATGTAATAATGCACCGATAACACAGCTCCCAGCCACATCCAGGCCCCACACAACTTTCCATGGTTTATTCCAGACGCTTCATATGCCCTGGTTCAATCCATTGACAGCACGTCGACCCCGGTGTACCTCATCTTTCCAGTTCACACTATTCCTTGCACGACTTTCACCCTCCTGCATGTACAGGCCCCGATCACTCAAAATCTTTTTCATTCCATCTTTCCACCTCCAATTTGGTCTCCCACTTCTCCTCGCTCCCTCCACCTCTTACACATATATCCTCTTGGTCAATCTTTCCTCACTCATTCTCTCCGTGTGACCAAACCATTTCAAAAAACCCTCTTCTGCTACCTCAACCACACTCTTTTCATTACCACACGTCTCTCTTACCCTTACATTACTTACTCGATCAACCACCTCACACCCCATATCGTCCTTAAACACCTGATTTCCAGCACATCCACACTCCTCCGCACAACTCGATCCATAGCCCACGCCTTGCAAACATATAACATATTTGGAACCACTATTCCTTCAAACATACCCATTTTTTCTTTCGTAGATAATGTTCTCGACTTCCAAATATTCTTCAAGGCTCCCAGAATTCTCGCCCCCTCCCCCACCCTATGATTCAATTCCGCTTCCATGGTTCCAAGCGCTGCCAAATCCACTCCCATATATCTAAAACACCTCACTTTCTCCAGTTTTTCTCCATTCAAACTTACCTCCCATTTCACTTGACACTCAACCCTACTGTACCTAATAACCTTACTCTTATTCATATTTCCTCACAGCTTTCTTCTTTCACACACTTCACCAAACTCATTCACCAGCTTCTGCAGTTTCTCACATGAATCAGACACAAGCGCTGTATCATTGGCAAACAACAACTGACTCACTTCCCAAGCTCTCTCATTAACAACAGACTGCATACTTGCCCCTCTTTCGAAAACTTTTGCATGCACCTCCCTAACAACCCCATCCATAAACAAATTAAACAACCATGGAGACATCACACACCCCTGTCGCAAACCTATATTCACTGAGAACCAATCACTTTCCTCTCTTCCTACACGTACACATGCCTTACATCCTCGATAAAAACTTTTTACTGCTTTTAACAACTTGCCTTCCACACCATACAATCTTAATACCTTCTACAGAGCATCTCTATCAACTCTATCATATGCCTTCCCCAGATCCATATATGCTACATACAAATCCATTTGCTTTTCTAAGTATTTCTCACGTACAATTTTCAAAGCAAACACCTGATCCACACATCCTCTACCACTTCTGAAACGACATTGCTCTTCCCCAATCTGATTCTCTGTACATCCCTTCACCCTCTCAATCAATATGCTCGGATATAATTTCCCAGGAATACTCAGCAAATTTATACCTCCTTAATTTTAGCACTCACTCATATCCCCTTTGCCTTTGTACAATGGCACTATGGAAGCATTCTGCCAATTCTCAGGCACCTCACCATGAATCATACATACATTAGATAACCTTACCAACCAGTCAACAATACAGTCACCAACTTTATTAATAAATTCCACTACAATACTATCCCAACCCGCTGCCTTGCCGGCTTTCATTTTCCGCAATGCTTTTACTACCTCTTCTCTGTTTACCAACTCATCCTCCCTAACCCTCTGACTTTGCACACCACCTCGACCAAAACACACTATTTCTGCCACTCTATTATCAAACACATTCAACAAACCTTCAAAATACTCACTCCATCTCTTTCTCACATCACCACTACCTGTTATCACGTCCCATTGCGCCCCTTCACTGAAGTTCCCATTTGTTCCCTTGTCTTACGCACTTTATTTATCTCCTTCCAAAACATCTTTTTATCCTCCCTAAAATTTAATGATACTCTCTCAACCCAAATCTCATTTGCCCCCCTTTTCACCTCCTGCACCTTTCTCTTAACAAGCTTCCTTTTTCTTTTATACCTCTCCCACTCATTCTCATTCTTTCCCTGCAAAAATCGTCTAAATGCATCTCTCTTCTCTTTCACTAATAATCTTACATCTTCATCCAACCGCTCACTACCCTTTCTAATCTGTCCACCTCTCACGCTTCTCATGCCACAAAGCATCTTTTGCGCAAGCCCTCAATGCTTACATAAATACATCAAAATCCTCCCCCACTCCCCTTACCTTCTTTGTTCTCACATTTTTTCCATTCTGTACTCAGTCTCTCCTGGTACTTCCTCACAAAAGTCTCCTTCCCAGGGTCACTTACTCTTACCACTCTCTTAACCCCAACATTCTCTCTTCTTTTCTGAAAACCTGTTCAAATCTTCTCCTTCGCCTCCGCAAGATAATGATCAGACATCCTTCCAGTTGCACCGCTCAGCACATTAACATCCAAAAGTCTCTCTTTTGCGCGCCGATCAATTAACATTTAATCCAATAACGCTCCCTGGACATCTCTCCTACTTTCTTACGTATTCTTATGCATATCTCTCCTTTTAAACCAGTTATTCCCAATCACCCAGTCCTTTTTCAGCACATAAATCTACAAGCTCTTCACCATTTCCATTTACAACACTGAACACCCCATGTATAACAATTATTCACTCAACTGCCACATTACTCACCTTTGCATTCAAATTACCCATCACTATAACCCGGTCTCGTGCATCAAAACTACCAACACACTCATTCAGCTACTCCCAAAACACTTGCCTCTCATGATCTTTCTTCTCATGCCCAGGTGCCTATGCACCAATAATCACCCATCTCTCTATATCAACTTTCATTTTTACCCAAATCAATGTAGATTTTACTTTCTTACACACTATCACATAATCCCACCGCTCCTGAATTTACTCCCAAGACATTCCCAATCCACTTCCCTTTTACCATTTGGTAAACATTTGATTGTCCAAAACATACAACATTGTATGTATATACATATATATATATATATATATATATATATATATATATATATATATATATATATATATATATATATATATATATATATATATATAAATATATATATATATATATTCATCGCCAGGGATAGGGGAAGAGAGCATACTTCCCACGAATTCCTCACGTGTCGTAGAAGGTGACGAAAGGGGACAGGAGCCGGGGGATGAAATTTTACCCTCCTTGTATTTTAACTATCTAAAGGGAAAACAGAAGAAGGAGTCTCGCGGGGAGTGCTCATCTCCTCGATGGCAAAGATTGGGGTGTCTAAAATGTGTGTGGATGTAACCAAGATGAAACAAATGGAGGGATAGGTAGGTAGTATGTGTTAGGAAAGGAACGTAGTTGCTCTGGTTCTGAGTGAAATGAAGCTCAAGGCTAAAGGGGAGGAGTGGTTTGGGAATGTCTTGGGAGTAGAGTCAGGGGTTAGTGAGATGACAAGAGCAAGGAAAGGAGTAACACTACTCCTGAAACAGGAGTGGTGGGTGTATGTGATAGGGTGTAAGAAAGTAAACTCTATATTGATATGGGTAAAACTGAAAGTGGATGGAGAGAGATGGGTGATCATTCGTGCATATTCACCTGTGCATGAGAAGAAAGACCATGAGAGACAAATATTTAGGGAGCAGCTGAGTGAATGTGTTAGTAGTTTTGATGCATGAGACCGGGTTATAGTGATGGGTGATTTAAATACATAGGTGAGTAATGTAGCAGTTGAGGGAATAATTGGTGTACATGTGGTGTTCAGTGTTGTAAATGGATATGGTGAAGAGCCTGTAAATTTATGTGCTGAAAAAGGGCTGCTGATTGGGAATGCCTGGTTTAAAAGAGAGATGTATATAAGTGCACGCATGTAAGTAGGAGAGACGGCCAGAGAACGTTATTGGATTACGTGTTAATATATAGGCGCGCGAAAGAGAGACTTTGGATGTTAATGTGCTGAGAGGTGCTACTGGAGGGATGTCTGATCATTATATTGCGGAGGCGAAGGTGAAGATTTGTAGAGGTTTTTAGAAAAGAAGGGGAATGTTCGGGTGTAAGGAGTGGTGAGAGTAAGTGAGCTTTGGAAGTGGACTTGTGTGAGGAAGTACCAGGAGAGACTGAGTACAGAATGGAAAAAGGTGAGAACAAAGGAGGTAAGGAGAGTGGGGAAGGAATGGGATGTATTTAGGGAAGTAGTGATGGCTTGTTCAAAAGATACTTGTAGCATGAGAAGCTTGGGAGGTGGGCAGATTAGAAAGGGTATTGAGTGGTGGGATGAAGAAGTAAGATTATTAGTGAAAGGGAAGAGAGAGGCATTTGGACGATTTTTGCAGGGAAATAATGCAAATGAGTGGGAGATATATAAAAGAAATAGGCAGGAGGTCAAGAGAAAGGTGCAAGAGGTGAAAAAGAGTTCAAATGAGAATTTGGGTCAGAGAGTTTCATTAAATTTTGGGGAGAATAAAATAAAAAGATGTTTTGGAAGGAGGTAAATAAAGTGTGTAAGACAAGGGAACAAATTGGAACTTCAATAAAGGGGGCTAATGGGGAGGTGATAATAAGTAGTGTTGATGTGATAAGGAGATGGAGTGAGTATTTTGAAGGTTTGTTGAATATGGTTGATGATAGAGTGGCAGATATAGGATGTTTTGGTCGAGGTGGTGTACAAAGTGAGAGAGTTAAGGAGAATGATTTGGTAAACAGAGAAGAGGTAGTAAAATCTTTGCGGAAGATGAAAGCCAGCAAGGCAGCAGGATTGGATGGTATTGCAGTGGAATTGATCGAAAAAGGGGTGACTGTATTGTTGACAGTTTGGTGAGGTTATTCATTGTATGTATGACTCATGGTGAGGTGCCTGAGGATTGGAGGAATGCTTGCATAGTGCCATTGTACAAAGGCAAAGGCGATAAAAGTGAGTGCTCAAAATACAGAGGTATAAATTTGTTGAGTATTCCTGGGAAATCATGGATCAGGTGTTTGCTTTGAAGAATTTATGTGAGAAATACTTAGAAAAGCAAATGGATTTGTATGTAGCTTTTATGGATCTGGAGAAGGCATATGATAGAGTTGATAGAGATCCTCTGTGCATGATACCAAGAATATATGGTATGGGAGGCAAGTTGTTAGAAGCAGTGAAAAGTTTTAATCGAGGATGTAAGGCAAGTGTACGTGTAGGAAGAGAGGAAAGTGATTGGTTCTCAGTGAATGTAGGTTTGTGGCAGGGGTGTGTGATGTCTCCATGGCTGTTTAATCTGTTTATGGATGGGGTTGTTAGGGAGGTGAATGCAAGAGTTTTGGAAAGAGGGGCAAGTATGCTGTCTGTTGTGGATGAGAGAGCTTGGGAAGTGAGTCAGTTGCTGTTTGCTGATGATACAGCGCTGGTGGCTGATTCATGTGAGAAACTGCAGAAGCTGGTGACTGAGTTTGGTAAAGTGTGTGAAAGAAGAAAGCTGAGAGTAAATGTGAATAAGAGTAAGGTTTATTAGGTACAGTAGGGTTGAGGGACAAGTCATTTGGGAGATAAGTTTGAATGGAGAAAAACTGGAGGAAGTGAAATATTTTAGATATCTGGGAGTGGATTTGGCAGCGGATGGAAACATGGAAGCGGAAGTGAATCATAGGGTGCGGGAGTGGGCGAAAGTTCTGGGAGCATTGAAGAATGTGTGGAAGTCGAAAACATTATCTCGGAGAGCTTCAATGGGTAAGTTTGAAGGAATAGTGGTTCCAACAATGTTATATGGTTGCGAGGCCTGGGCTATAGATAGAGTTGTGCGGAGGAGGGTGGATCTGCTGGAAATGAGATGTTTGAGGAGAATATGTGGTGTGAGGTGGTTTGATCGAGTAAGTAATTATAGGGTAAGAGAGATGTGTGGTAATAAAAAGAATTTGGTTGAGAGAGTAGAAGAGAGTGTTTTGAAATGGTTTGGTCACTTGGGGAGAATGAGTGAAGAAAGATTTTCCAAGAGGATATATGTGTCAGAGATGGTGGGAACAATGCGAAACGGGACACGAAATTGGAGGTGGGAGGATGGAGGAAAAATTTTTTTAGCGATAGTGGTCTGAACATACAGGAGGGTGAGAGGTGTGCAAGGAATAGACTGAATAGGAACGATATGGTATACCGGGGTCGACATGTTGTCAATGGACTGAAGCAATGTATTTGTAGAGTATTTCCTTTGAATAGTCACTGTGTATTTAAAGTTTCACTTTACTAATCTGTAAGTTTATGATACCTTCCACTATTGCAAACAGCCTGGAAAGGACCTAGTGATCTGTTAATGTTTGAATTCCTTTGCATTTGTAGTTCTTCATAAAAATTCTATGGATGATACATTATTCACGCAATTAAACGTTAAGTGATGAACAGTTATTGTAATACTGTAGTTAACATACCACATAACCTAGCTAAGAAAAACTGAGGTGTTTACTTACTGAGGTTTGCACTTATTCGCGGATAGTCTATGGGGTTCACAGTGGTAGTTATAGGAATGTTATTATATCTATCTATACGAGGTTTGATCGGTACAAGTCGATTGCGTTAATGAATGACGGTCCGTGGAGGTAGGGCGTCGCGCGGGAAGACGTCTATGTGACGTGGGTGTATCACCAGTATATTGGCCCAACTGCAATGTGAGTTGCCGATATTGGTCGAAGAAGGTGGACTGGTTCAGCATGATAAGGACTTTATGGAAGGTGGTGTGAGATGGGCCCAGGATGACTCTACATGACCTTCTCTGCATTCTTTCCAGCTAAAAATGCCCTATAGTGGGGAGGACCTTGCTGGGGAGGTGTGGGGTGAGCTAAGGTAGAATGCTGATGGTACACACTGACATTCCTGAGCTCAAATGACGGGACGCATAGTTTCTCAGTCGTCGAAGAGAGTAATGACGATATAAGGAAGGACGTCAGGGACAAGCATGATGCCATGTTGTTTTGCATCATTACAATCTTGGTGTGATTGATGGTGACGCTGGTGAACGTAGTCCACTTCAGAAGATTGTCGATGACGTGCCAAAGGGCACTAGTGTCAGAGGTGTTGTTGTTGATAATGTAGTGATGCCAAAGATATAGAGGCGTCGACATACTTCCAGTGGTGGTTGATGTCCCTCCGGGTGTCACTGATAAAGATGAGGAAGCATACTGGCTGATTACTTCCAGTACCAAAAGTAGCCATACAGAAGGATCCTGTGGTCTGCTGCGGTTTGAATTCCTTTGTATTCCAAAACATCTCATATCTGCCTCCTTATTATCAAACATATTTGTCAGCCTTCAAAATTTTCACTTCCACCCCGCCTCACCTCATTTTTTCCTGTTACAAGTTCATAATTTGCCCTCTTCACCGATGTTCGCATTTCTTCTGTTTTCCTCCTGCTGTTAATCTCCCTCCTAAATATCATCTAAATTCTCCCTAACGTTCAGTAATATCCTCTCAATCCAACTTTCATTTGCCCATTTTTTCATCCCTTTATACCTTCCCTTTAACCTTGTGCCCCTTTTTCTTGCACATCTTCCAGTCACTAGCTCTTCTTCCGTGTAAGTACCGCCCATAATTCTCTATTTTCTCATTTACTAGCAACTTAACTTCGTCACAGAGTTCCTAGTTTAACGTTTTTGTCTTTAGATTTAAAGATACCCATTTCATCATTTCATTCTAGCGACTTTGTTCAGTGGTTAGCGACAGAGCAAAAATCTAGAGCTTTCTAGGAATATATAGCGACAATTCTTGAGAGTTTTGCATTTTTATTAGATTTAATAAGTTAAAGGTAAATATCAAAATGCATAGATTACGTCGGTTACATAAATCATGGTTCCTTAAATTTTGTATGGCTAGACTGGTTACGTCATAGACGTGTCCAATTCCTCTCCGTCTAGCAATTGATTCTCGTCCAGAGTCTTAGTCGCCAGTATGCCAGTATCACGTTCCTAGGAGTAACAAGACTCGTTGCTTCCTTCATTTTGCTCGTACTCTTAAGAGCAATTGAAAATTGGCAAGACTCAGTATACTCAACGTTTCCGCAATGAGTGGCTCAAAGATGATAGGTTTAGAATCTGTCTGCTTGAGGCCCCTGGTGAAGAAAAAAAAATGTGCAACTATTTGAAGTGTACCATTTGCCAATATATGTGTCTTAGAGAAGCACGGAAACACCACCATACAGAGAAAAGCGAAGGAGCTATTCAGCACACAGAGACAGACTGTCCTACAATTAAAGAAAGTCGGTGAATCAAAATTGAAGGAACTCTGTCCATGTTTGTAGCAGAGCACTGCTCTAGTCGTGTGGTGGACTACTTAAGCAAAGTGTGTAGTGTTTCAGTTAGAGTAAGGCTAGCAGTGAATTGATATCTAATAAATCCAAGTGCTCTGTTATGATTTTCAATGTTCTTGCTCCACATTTCATGGAAGACCTGAAGGATGATATTGGTGCCAAAATTTAGTTTGATTATCGATGACAATAATGATGTTTCTGTCTCAGAGATGCTGGAATGGTCATTAGATTTATCTCTAGTTCGCTGAAGTGCATTGCTGTAACATTTTTCAAATAGTAGGACTAAATGAGTGTAATGTAAAGACAATTTGTGAAGCAATCAAATTGTCACTCAACAAAAGTGGCTTAGAAATGCAAACAAAACCTACTAGCAATAAGAAAAGATAACGCCTCTGTAATGACTGGGATTGACAATGGAGTGGTTGCAAGATTAAAAGCTGAAGTACCCCAATCTGCAGCTAGTTAGATGTGTGTGCCACTCAATTCAACTAGCTGTTTCACAAGCTGCACGTGAAACACTGACACGAAAATTAGAGCTTATGATTAAAGAGACATATAACTGGTTTTACCAGTCATCTTTACGTCAGATGAAGTACAAACAGTTATATGGAACAATCAATGACCGTTTACCACCACTGAAATTAGTTCAGTTGAGCCAGACTAGGAGGCTATCTATCGAGCGCACTGTGGTGAGAATCCTGAAGCAGTGGATTGAGCTTAAATCACATTTCCAATTAGCAAGGTCAGAAGAACGATATCACACGGCAGAGATGTTGTACTCAATGTGTGATGACAAACAAAATGATGTAATTCTCTTCTTTATCGAACTAATACTTGGAAAGGTACAAGCTGTTAACAAGAATTTTGAAGAAGAAATGCAAAACAAAATTGCTGAGAGATCTACTTTTATTGATTGATTCCTTAGGATAAAAGGTATTAGTCCCAGAAAAGAAAATTATGCACTTCAAAGTGATCGAAGAATGTTTGAATCCGTAGCCTGAAATGGATTTTGAGCTTGAAGAGGAACTTGCTGTGGGCAAATGCTCCCGTATAAACGAAAGTCACATAGGAAAGATATCCATAAAGTTTGTAACTGAACTGATGAAACAACTTCGCCAACGCCTACATGACAATTTTCATGTGTTGCAATCGCTTTTACTTTTGAGTGTTGAATGTTTGAAGCCCATCAAACCTGATATAATTAAGTTGGCGAGGCTCTTTACGGAGGATGCAAGTTGCTTTACTCAAATTGATTTCCAGTGGAAGAAATTGATCATGCAGTCTGAGACAGAAACATCTAACACATTAAATTTCTGGTCATAAGTAGCAGGTGAAAGTACATACCCGAATCTATCTGAAATGGCTTTCTCTGCAGTATCTTTGCCGCATTCCAAAGCTGACATACAGCACACATTAGCAATATGAATTTGGGGAAATCAAAGTTGCGCAATAGAATGAGGTTTTCAATACTTAAAGATTTGTATAGTGGAATCATACAACACCACTTCAGATCAAGCAAGCACATCACAAGCTTTCAGCAGTAGGCCTCTACATATGATTGATGACTATGAGGAGGAAGACTGGGATGCAGTTATCACTGAGTAATTGGTATTCATTTATTTTATTTATTATACTTTGTCGCTGTCTCCCGCGTTTGCGAGGTAGCGCAAGGAAACAGACGAAAGAAATGGCCCAACCCCCCCTCCATACACATGTATATACATACGTCCACACACGCAAATATACATACCTACACAGCTTTCCATGGTTTACCCCAGACGCTTCACATGCCTTGATTCAATCCACTGACAGCACGTCAACCCCGGTATACCACATCGCTCCAATTCACTCTATTCCTTGCCCTCCTTTCACCCTCCTCCATGTTCAGGCCCCGATCACACAAAATCTTTTTCACTCCATCTTTCCACCTCCAATTTGGTCTCCCTCTTCTCCTTGTTCCCTCCACCTCCGACACATATATCCTCTTGGTCAATCTTTCCTCACTCATCCTCTCCATGTGCCCAAACCACTTCAAAACACCCTCTTCTGCTCTCTCAACCACGCTCTTTTTATTACCACACATCTCTCTTATCCTTACGTTACTCACTCGATCAAACCACCTCACACCACACATTGTCCTCAAACATCTCATTTCCAGCACATCCATCCTCCTGCGCACAACTCTATCCATAGCCCACGCCTCGCAACCATACAACATTGTTGGAACCACTATTCCTTCAAACATACCCATTTTTGCTTTCCGAGATAATGTTCTCGACTTCCACACATTCTTCAAGGCCCCCAGAATTTTCGCCCCCTCCCCCACCCTATGATCCACTTCCGCTTCCATGGTTCCATCCGCTGCCAGATCCACTCCCAGATATCTAAAACACTTCACTTCCTCCAGTTTTTCTCCATTCAAACTCACCTCCCAATTGACTTGACCCTCAACCCTAATGTACCTAATAACCTTGCTCTTATTCACATTTACTCTTAACTTTCTTCTTCCACACACTTTACCAAACTCAGTCACCAGTTTCTGCAGTTTCTCACATGAATTACATGAGTAATTGGTAAGTCTGCTTATTACAAACTAATCATCATTATCTATTCAGAGAATGTGATAAAATCATTGATCTATGATTTCTGTTATGCATTCAGCTTAAAATGTCGATATAACACAATTACAGCTAAATGGGAAAAAAGGAGGGATGATACTGTCTAGCGACTTTTCAAGAAGTGTTTAGCGTCATTCAAGCAACTTTCAGGGACGAGTCTAGCGCCATTTGAAATTTTGAGTTGGCAACTCTGCTTCGTCATTCTACCACCCACTACCCTTTCTCACCTGTCCACCCCACCTTCCACGTGTCGCACAGCTCTATCAGACTTTTGAACATTGTTTACCTAAACACCTACGTACTAGTATGTACTCTGCTGCACCATCATCTACATCGGATTTAACATCGTTTTTTGTTGTCATTATTCAGAGTTTTATCACCGCATCTTTTCAAATATAACTTTTCTGTGTGTTCTTAAGTACTGAGCTAGTAGTTTATCATATTGTAATGATGAAAAGTGCTGTGAACTGTGGCGTAAAAAGAAAAAAAAATCGCAAGTGCTTGGTAAACAGTGAGTTGATGTGTGTGAACATGGAAGGCTCTCGTTAGCCTAACGGAGAAGGTAATGTGTCTTTGAGAGTCTTCTTTTCTATATGGTATCACTTGCTAAAGGTTTTCGTTAATATTTTTTTTATACGATCGTATTCAAAAAGTGACACATTTTGACTAAGAGGAAAAAAAGAAATATAAACATTCAGGTTACTTGAGCTGAGGAAACTGGCCACCGTAAAGGAAAAACGGAAAGACTGTGCGCTAGCCTGAAGACCAAGAACTTGGTTGGTGGTCATAAGGTCGAAAGTTCGGAAAGTATTTTTCAGGTTGTTTACTGAACCTTATCTATTTTTACATTTTCTTTTTTGTATTATTTCAGCATGCCGTCAACATTGTTTTCTGCGCGTTGTGAAGTTTGGTGTTCAGTTCTACTCTTGCATTGCCTTTGATTCGCAGGTTTTGTGTGGATTGACCGACTCTAGCTGCCAATAGAATAAATATGCTGACCTACATGGTATATGCCCATAGGACATGGTGTAAACCAGCGGAGAGCAGCGCACCCTCTAACTCTCATTTGCCCTTTTATCAGTATCTGCAACTTCCTTTTGATCCTCTGACGTTTTCTTATTGAATATATCACAATCACTCGCGCTATTTTCCTGTAGATAACACCCATGCACCTCTCTCTTTTTTCTTTCAGTAGCAATGCAACTTTGCCATTCAACCACTAACTTTCCATTCTCATCTGCCCACTTCCCACATTCCGCATACCACACAATTCTCTCGCACTTGTCAGCACTGTTTTCCTAAATGTCTACCATTCCTCACCCGCCCCCATAGATTCGTCTACTCTTACGTTTTGCCATTCTTCGCTGATATCTTTTTTTTTTCATCTTTTTTTATGCAAGCCTTTATTCTAAGCTCACTTACTTTCAGACTTCTTTCGTCACATAGCACTTTCTCCTTTCTGAAAGCCCCTGCATATCTTCACCCTCGCGTCCGTCGGTCAATAATGAGACAAATCATTGCTGCCGATCTCTACACAGTCATTATGAAGTGTCTTTTTTGTACACCTGTCACATATACGTAATAGTTCAAGCTCACTTGCCATCTCTCCTACTCCATACACGCTTATATAGGTATGTCCTTCTTTGGAAACCAAGTATTTCTACTCACCAGTCCTCTTTCAGCATTCAAATCCATAAGTTATTCACCATTTCTAGCTTCCACTTTAAAAATTACATGCCTTTCTTTTATACCCTGAACTGCCAAATGACCCAATTTTGCATTCTAATCACTCTTCGCAATGACCCGATCTTTCACATTACAGATGCTGACACACCAAGCTGCTCTCGGAACACTCACCTTTATTCGCCATTCTTCTTGTCGTTAGGTGAATAAGCCCAAATAATCAACCACCTCTTGTAATTCAGCTTCATCTTCATCCGAATAAGTCTGGGTTTCGCTGTCCTACAACTCGTATTTCTGCAGAAGTGCTAACTTTTCCGTAGTTCATACCCTTACGATAGCCTCTGACTTTACCCCTAAAGTATCTCAATTATTCTTCCCACTTATGATTGAACCTTTTTCTCTCACAGGGAGAACATCCAGGTTCCTTCCTTCAAAATACCAAAAATTTCTCCATTCTTCTCATCTTGGTTACATTCAAACACATTCAATGACCCCAGTCCGAATCTTCGAAGAGGATGAGCATGCTCGCCTGGCACCTTATTCTGTTCCAACCATTGGAAATTTAAATACAAGAAGGAGAGGGTTTCCACCTATAGCTGACTCAAAAATCTTACAGAAAGATTTTGAAATGTACGTTTTTAGCAGGTCTATTGTATAACATTCTTTAGAAAACAGCAAAAAAAATGTGAAGGATGTTCTACGAGAACTTGGTATAGTTAACGACTAATGCAGTCCTAGAGGTTACATGGTAAATTTGATATGTATGTTGCATGCATGTAATTTAGACAGAAAATGATATATCCATTTGTACTATAAAGTAATGATACATCTAATTGCTTTCTACTCTGTAAGATTGTGACTACTAGAACTAATGACTAAATACATATGATTTGACTATAATGAATATGGATGGTGAGTTATGTGTTTTGAGATCATCATTCATGGAAATCATCATTAACAAATTAAGAGGAAAGTAGGTGTTATAGACTATGGAGGAAAACATAAGATAGAGTGAAGTAAATGTTTGCTCAAGACTGTTTGATGTCCTTTGTTTGTGATGACTGCGTTTGGGCGTCACAAGTACGTGTGAGACCCGAGCTTACTGTTTTACGAATAGGTTTTACATAAGTTTAGAGTGAAAGAGTTCTCAATGAGCTATAGTTAACTAGGCTCTATATATGATTAAGAATTTTGAATGACAACTATTTGGTCTGATAGATTTATATAAAGTGCCAGAGTTTATTAGCTTGCTGAGGGTTTGAGATGATAAAGTCTCTTTGTTTTGATTTTGAAACAGACATCTACATCGAAATAAAAGCATGAACAAATGTACAGGAATCAGTTTTGCAAAACAGAGGTTAGTATGGTTAGAATCGTAAAGAGAAGCATTGACATGATTCAATATAATTTTCACCGGTAGAAGAGTTTCAGGACATGAGAAAATGTGATTTAGGAACCTATCGGGATCTAAATAACCTCTTTGGAGAATCAAGCAATAGGTTTATACACATAGGAGAGACGAATGTATCAGATTCATTTAATGATACTCACAAACAGAGAATTCAGTGAAAAGATATAATTTGCGTTGAATGGAAACAATGTTATGAATATCAAAAAGAGTTGCTGTGTATCTAATTGCTGGGACCACGAACTCACAAAGCTTAACATAGAGATCGTAGGTCTGTACTCTGCTAGCACTAAATCCTTCATATACACCGTCGTGATGAGAAGGGTGCTTTTATCAGTCATTCGTATCAAGTAACAGAACCATTACATCGATGTTTCGATTATACTTTCCGTCGGAGATTTTGTGTTACTATTTTGTGTTACTATTACGTTCCTCAAACTCTTGGTACTTGCCTCGTCTCTAATGTCATTACTCACTGGATGGAGAAGGATGGGTCTTTGCTGAAAGCCTCTATGTGTAGTTCATCTCTCCGTACGAAGAGTGTTTCATTTCACGGTGATGCCTGGTGCCACCTCAGACAAGGAGTGACCCACTGTATTTCCTCCAAAATCATTTTCTTTTTTTTCTACAGAAAACTCTGCTGAGCTACTTTTGTAGTATAAATACTTCAACCTTTGCAACTTTATTAAGGTATTTTACAAATCTATAGTGAATGATCATCCATGGGAAATTTAGAATACCCTGTTTTCGATATTCTTATATTATAAATCTATGATATTACCGGTCCTTCGTGTACTTTTGGTAGACTGATACATTTACATTAAGTTACTAGTTAGTGAAATGTAACCTGCGGTTGAAAAAGTAATAGTGCAAATATATAAGCGATAAAGTCTTTCAGTTTTCTATTAGGGAAATTTGACTATTTCATCAGCATGCTGGTCCTGATGGATAACAAATGATTAACTAAAAGTTTTTTATTGCAGAACTATGACATACGGACGTTCAAATAAAAGTAAGTGAATAATCTTTTACGTTTTTGGTTTGAAAAGATCGTTAGAGGAGATATTTCAGCCTACCTTCAAAATGTTGTACAGGTGAACCAAGTTAATGGAAATTCACTCGACGTTTCGCAATTATTTTCTTCCATGTCACTACATTTATGTTGCGCTTGTTGGTTGGTTCCACCGGCATTTCAAGAGAGTGGGTCTGATGCGTAAAATAGGTGGGAATTCTCGTATATCATATTACAGCAGGCCAACAGACACAGTCGCCAATTATAAAATTCCACTACCCCCTGCAATGATTTTATTAGCTCGCTACACTTCATGCCAATATATGACAAATGTTGCTAGATTCTGAAATTGGGTAAATCTAACTCAAGAAAATCATATCAATCAATCTTTCATATACAGTGACTTAGAACAAACCTTTATAAGTGAAAGGGAAGGAGTAGCACTACTCCTGAAAAAGGACTGGTGGGAGTATGTCATAGAGTGTAAGAAAGTAAACTATATTTGATATGGGTAAAACTGAAAGTGGATGTAGAGAGGTGGTTCATTATTGGTGTATATGCACCTGGGCAAGAGAAGAAAGATCATGAGAGGCAAGTGTTTTGGGAGCAGCTTAGTGAGTGTGTTAGTAGTTTTGAGGCACGAGACAGGGTTATAGAGATGGGTGATTTGAATGCAAAGGTGGGTAATGTGGCAGTTGAGGAAATAATTGGTGTACATGGGGTCATCAGTGTTGTAAATGGAAATGGTGAAGAGCTTGTAGATTTATGTGCTGAAAAAGGACTGGTGATTAGGAATACCTACATTAAAAAGAGAGATATACATAAGTATAAGATTGTAGGTAGAGGAGATGGCTGGAGAGCGTTATTGGATTACGTGTTAGTTGATAGACGCACGAAAGAGAGACTTTTGGATGTTATGCGCTGAGAGGTGCAACTGGAGGAATGTCTGATCATTATCTTGTGGAGGCGAAGGTGAAAAATTTGTAGAGGTTCTCAGAAAAGAAGAGAGGATGTTTGGGTGAAAAGAGTGGTGAGAGTCAGTAAGCTTGGGAAGGAGACTTGTGTAAGGAAGTACCAGGAGAGACTGAGTACAGAATGGAAAAAGGTGAAAACAAAGGACGTAAGGGGAGTGGGGGAGGAATGGGATGTATTTAGGGAAGCAGTGATGGCTTGCGTAAAAGATGCACGTGGCATGAGAAGCGTGGAAGGTGAGCAGATTAGAAAGAGTAGCGAGTGGTGGGATGAAAAAGTGTGATTCTTAGTGAAAGAGAAGAGAGGGGCATTTGGACGATTTTTGTAGGGATAGAAGGCAAATGACTGGGAGATGTATAAAAGAAAGAGGCAGGAGGTCAAGAGAAAGGTACAAGAGGTGAAAAAGAGGGCAAATGAGAATTAGGGTGAGAGAGTATTAATAAATCTTAGGGAGAATAAGATATTTTGGAAGGAGGTAAATAAAGTGCGTAAGACAAGGGAACAAATGGGAACATCAGTGAAGTGGGCTAATGGGGATGTGGTAACAAAAATTGGTGATGTGAAAAGGAGATGGAGTGAGTATTTTGAAGGTTTGTTGAATGAGTTTGATGATAGAGTAGCAGATATAGGGTGTTTTGGTCGAGGTGGTGCGCAAAGTGAGAGGGTTAGAGAGAATGATTTGGTAAACAGAGAGGAGGTAGTAAAAGCTTAGCGGTAGATGAAAGCCGGCAAGGCAGCAGGTTTGGATGGTATTCCCCGTGGAATATATTAAAAAAGGGTGTGACTGTATTGTTGACTGGTCGGTAAGGTTATTTAATGTATGTATGACTCATGGTGAGGTGCCCGAGGACTGGCGGAATGCTTGCACAGAGCCATTGTACAGAGGCAAAGGGGATAAGAGTGGTTGTTCAAATTACAGATGTATAAGTTTGTTGAATGTTCCTGGGATATTGTACGGGAGGGTATTGATTGAGAGGGTGAAGGCATGTGCAGAGCATCACATTGGGAAAGAGCAGTGTGCTTTCAGAAGTGGTAGAGGATGTGTGGATCAGGTGTTTGCTTTGAGGAATGTATGTGAGAAATACTTAGAAAAGCAAATGGATTTGCATGTAGCATCTATGGATCTGTAGAAGGCATATGACAGAGCTGATGGAGATGCTCAGTGGAAGGTATTAAGAATATATGGTGTGGGAGGTAAGTTGTTAGAAGCAGTGAAAAGTTTTTATCAAGGATGAAAGGCATGTGCACGTGTAGGAAGAGAGGAAAGTGATTAGTTCTCAGTGAATGTAGGTCTGCGGCAAGGATACGTGATGTCTCCATGGTTGTTTAATTTGTTTATGGATGGGGTTGTTAGGTAGGTGAATACAAGAGTTTTGGAAAGAGGGGCAAGTATGCAGTCTGTTGTGGATGAGAGAGCTTGGGAAGTGAGTCAGTTGTGGATGAGAGAGCTAGTGGCTGATTCGGGTGAGAAACTGCAGAACTTGGTAACTGAATTTGGTAAAGTGTGTGAAAGGAGAAAGCTGAGAGTGAATGTGAATAGGAGTAAGGTTATTTGGTACAGTAGGATTGAGGGACAAGTCAATTGGTAGGTAAGCTTGAATGGAGAAAAACTGGAGGAAGTGAAGTGTTTTAGATATCTGAGAGTGGATTTGACAGCTGATGGAACCATGGAAGCGGAAGTGAATCATTGGGTGGGGGAGGCGGCGAAAGTTCTGGGAGCGTTGAAAAATGTGTGGAAGTCGAGAACGTTATCTTGGAAAGCAAAAATGGGTATGATCGAAGGAATAGTGGTTCCAACAATGTTATACAGTTGCGAGGCGTGGGCTATAGATAAAGTTGTGCGGAGGAGGGTTTATATGCTGGAAATGGGATGTTTGAGGACAATATGTGGTTTGAAGTGGTTCGATTGAAAAAGTAATGAAAGGAAAGAGAGATGTGTGGTAATAAAAAGAGTGTGGTTGAGAGAGCAGAAGAGGGTGTTTTCAAATGGTTTGGTCACATGGAGAAAATGAGTGATGATAGATTGACAAAGAGGATATATGTGTCAGAGGTGGAGGGAACGCGGAGAAGTGGGAGACCAAATTGGTGGTGGAAAGATGGAATGAAAAGGATTTTGAGTGATCGGGGCCTGAACATGCAGGAGTGTGAAAGGCGTGCAAGGAACAGAGTGAATTGGAACGACGTGGTATACCGGGGTCGACGTGATGTCAATGGATTCAACCAGGGCATGTGAAGCGTCTGGGGTAAACCATGGAAATTATGTGGGGCCTGGATGTGGAAAGGGAGCTGTAGTTTTGGTGCATCATACATGACAGCGAGAGACTGTGAACAAATGTGGTCTTTTTTGTCTTTTCCTAGCGCTACCTCGCGCACATGCGGGGGTAGGGGGTTTTCATTTCATGTGTGGCGGGGTGGCGACGGAAATGAGTAAGCGCAGACAATATGAATTATGTGCAAATGTATACGTGTATATGTCTATGTATACATATGCATACGTTGAGATGTATAGGTATGTATATGTGTGTGTGTGGACGTTTCTGTACTCAGTCTCTCTTGGTACTTCCTCACACAAGTCTCCTTCCCAAGCTCACTCACTCTCACCACCCTCTTCACCCCCACATTCACTCTTCTTTTCTGAAAACCTATACAAATTTTCACCTTCGCCTCCACAAGATAATGATCAGACATCCCTCCAGTTGCACCGCTCAGCACATTTACATCCAAAAGTCTCTCTTTCGCGCGCCTGTCAATTAACATGTAATCCAATAACGCTCTCTGGCCATCTCTCCTACTTACATACGTATACTTATGTATATATATATATATATATATATATATATATATATATATATATATATATATATATATATATATATATATATATATATATATATATATATATATATATATATATATATATATATATATATATATATATATATATATATATATATATATATATATATATATATATATATATATATATATATATTTCTTTTTGCTTTGTCGCTGTCTCCCGCGTTTGAGAGGTAGCGCAAGGAAACAGACGAAAGAAATGGCCCAACCCACCCCCATACACATGTATATACATACGTCCACACACGCAAATATACATACCTACACAGCTTTCCATGGTTCACCTCAGACGCTTCACATGAACTGATTCAATCCACTGACCGCACGTCAACCCCGGTATACCACATCGATCCAATTCACTCTATTCCTTGCCCTCCTTTCATCCTCCTGCATGTTCAGGCCCCGATCACACAAAATCTTTTTCACTCCATCTTTCCACCTCCAATTTGGTCTTCCACTTCTACTCGTTCCCTCCACCTCCGATACATATATCCTCTTGGTCATTCTTTCCTCACTCATTCTCTCCATGTGCCCAAACCATTTTAAAACACCCTCTTTTGCTCTCTCAACCACGCTCTTTTTCTTTCCACACATCTCTCTTACCCTTACGTTACTTACTCGATCAAACCACCTCACACCACACATTGTCCTCAAACATCTCATTTCCAGCACATCCATCCTCCTGCGCACAACTCTATCCATAGCCCACGCCTCGCAACCATACAACATTGTTGGAACCACTATTCCTTCAAACATACCCATTTTTGCTTTCCGAGATAATGTTCTCGACTTCCACACAGTCTTCAAGGCTCCCAGGATTTTCACCCCCTCTCCCACCCTATGATCTACTTCCGCTTCCATGGTTCCATCCGCGGCCAGATCCACTCCCAGATATCTAAAACACTTTACTTCCTCCAGTTTTTCTCCATTCAAACTTACCTCACAATTGACTTGACCCTCAACCCTACTGTACCTAATTACCTTGCTCTTATTCACATTTACTCTTAACTTTCTTCTTTCACACACCTTACCAAACTCAGTCACCAGCTTCTGGAGTTTCTCACGTGAATCAGCCACCAGCGCTGTATCATCAGCGAACAACAACTGATCCACTTCCCAAGCTCTCTCATCCCCAACAGACTTCATACTTGCCCCTCTTTACAAAACTCTTGCATTTACATCCCTAACAACCCCATCCATAAACAAATTAAACAAACATGGAGACATCACACACCCCTGCCGCAAACCTACATTCACTGAGAACCAATCACTTTCCTCTCTTCCTACACGTACACATGCCTTACATCCCCGATAAAAACTTTTCACTGCTTCTAACAACTTGCCTCCCACATCATATATTCTTAATACCTTCCACAGAGCATCTCTATCAACTCTATCATATGCCTTCTCCAGATCCATAAATGCTACATACAAATCCATTTGCTTTTCTAAGTATTTCTTACATACATTCTTCAAAGCAAACACCTGATCCACACATCCTCTACCACTTCTGAAACAATATATATATATATATATATATATATATATATATATATATATATATATATATATATATATATATATATATATATATATATATATATATATATATATATATATATATATATATAATATATATATATATATATATATATATATATATATATATATATATATATATATATATATATATATATATATATATATATATATATATATATATATATATATATATATATATATATATATATATATATATATATATATATATATATATATATATATATATATATATATATATATATATATCATATATATATATATATATATATATATATATATATATATATATATATATATATATATATATATATATATATATATATATATATATGGGGATGGGGGATTAAGAATACTTCCCACGCATTCCTCACGTGTCGTAGAAGGCGACTGAAGGGGACGGGAGCGGGGGGCCAGAAACCCTCCCCTCATTGTATTTTAACTTTCTAAAAGGGGAAACAGAAAAAGGAGTCACGCGAGGAGTACTCATCCTCCTCGAAGGCTCAGACTGGGGTGTCTAAATGTGTGTGGATGTAACCAAGATGAGAAAAAAGGATAGATAGGTAGTATGCTTGAGGAAAGGATCCTGGATGTTTTGGCTCTGAGTGAAACGAAGCTCAAGGGTACAGGGGAAGAGTGGTTTGGGAATGTCTTGGGAGTAAAGTCAGGGGTTAGTGAGAGGACAAGAGCAAGGGAAATAGTAGCATTACTCCTGAATCAGGAGTTGTGGGAGTATGTGATAGAGTGTAAGAAAGTAGATTCTAGACTGATATGGGTAAAACTGAAAGTTGATGGAGAGAGATGGGTGATTATTGGTGCATATGCACCTGGGCATGAGAAGAAAGATCATGAGAGGCAAGTGTTTTGGGAGCAGCTGAATGATTGTGTTAGTGGTTTTGATGCACGAGACCGGGTTATAGTGATGGGTGATTTGAATGAAAAGGTGAGTAATGTGGCAGTTGAGGGAATAATTGGTATACATGGGGTATTCAGTATTGTAAATGGAAATGGTGAAGAGCTTGTAGATTTATGTGCTGAAAAAGGACTGGTGATTGGGAATACCTGGTTTAAAAAGCGAGATATACATAAGTATACGTATGTAAGTAGGAGAGACGGCCAGAGAGCGTTATTGGATTACGTGTTAATTGATAGACGCACGAAAGAGAGACTTTTGGATGTTAATGTGCTGAGAGGTGCAACTGGAGGGATGTCAGATCATTATCTTGTGGAAGCGAAGGTGAAGATTTGTGGGGGTTTTCAGAAAAGAAGAGAGAATGTTAGGGTGAAGAAAGTGGTGAGAGTAAGTGAGCTTGGGACGGAGACTTGTGTGAGGAAGTACCAGGAGAGACTGAGTACAGAATGGAAAAAGGTGAGAACAAAGGACGTAAGTGGGGTGGGGGAGGAATGTGATATATTTAGGAAAGCAGTGATGACTTGCGCAAAAGATGCTTGTGGCATGAGAAGCGTGGGAGGTGGGTTGATTAGAAAAGGTAGTGAGTGGTGGGATGAAGAAGTAAGATTATTAGTGAAAGAGAAGAGAGAGGCATTTGAACGATTTTTGCAGGGAAAAAATGCAAATGAGTGGGAGAGGTATAAAAGAAAGAGGCAGGAGGTCAATAGAAAGGTGCAAGAGGTGAAAAAGAGGGCAAATGGGAGTTGGGGTGAGAGAGTATCATTAAATTTCAGGGAGAATAAGAAGATGTTTTGGAAGGAGGTAAATAAAATGCGTAAGACAAGGGAGCAAATGGGAACTTCAGTGAAGGGGGCAAATGGGGAGGTGATAACAAGTAGTGGTGATGTGAGAAGGAGATGGAGTGAGTATTTTGAAGGTTTATTGAATGTATTTGATGATAGAGTGGCAGATGTGGGGTGTCTTGGTCGAGGTGGTGTGCACAGTGAGAGGGTTAAGGAAAATTATATGGTAAATAGAGAAGAGGTAGTAAAAGCTTTGCGGAAGACTAAAGCAGGCAAAGCAGCAGTTTTGGATGGTATCGCAGTGGAATTTATTAAAAAAGGGGGTGACTGTATTGTTGACTTGTTGGTAAGGTTATCTAATGTATGTATGATTCATGGTGAGGTGCCTGAGGATTGGCGGAATGCTTGCATAGTGCCATTGTACAAAGGCAAAGGGGATAAGAGTTAGTGCTCAAATTACAGAGGTATAAGTTTGTTGAGTATTCCTGGTAGATTATATGGGAGGGTATTGATTGAGAGTGTGAAGGCATGTACAGAGCATCAGAGCAGTGTGGTTTCAGAAGTGGTAGAGGATGTGTGGATCAGGTGTTTGTTTTGAAGAATGTATGCGAGAAATACCTAGAAAAACAAATGGATTTGTATGTAGCATTTATGGATTTGGAGAAGGCATATGATAGAGTTGATAGAGATGCTCTGTCGAAGATTTTAAGAATATACTGTGTAGGAGGCAAGTTGTTAGAAGCAGTGAAAAGTTTTTATCGAGGATGTAAGGCATGTGTTCGTGTAGGAAGAGAGGAAAGTGATTGGTTCCCAGTGAATGTAGGTTTGCGGCAGGGGTGTGTGATGTCTCCATGGTTGTTTAATTTGTTTATGGATGGGGTTGTTAGGTAGGTGAATGCAAGAGTTTTGGAAAGAGGGGCAAGTATGCAGTCTGTTGTGGATGAGAGAGCTTGGGAAATGAGTCAGTTGTTGTTCGCTGATGATACAGCGCTGGTGGCTGATTCATGTAAGAAACTGCAGAAGCTGGTGACTGAGTTTGGTAAAGTGTGTGAAAGAAGAAAGTTAAGAGTAAATGTGAATAAGAGCAAGGTTATCTGGTACAGTAGGGTTGAGAGTCAAGTCAATTGGGAGGTAAGTTTGAATGGAGAAAAGCAGGAGGAAGTGAAGTGTTTTAGATATCTCGGAGTGGATCTGGCAGCGGATGGAACCATGGAAGCGGAAGTGAATCATAGGGTGGAGGGAGGGGCGAAAATTCTGGGAGCCCTGAAGAATGTTTGGAAGTCGAGAACATTATCTCGGAAAGCAAAAATAGGTATGTTTCAAGGAATAGTGGTTCCAACAATGTTGTATGATTGCGAGGCGTGGGTTATGGATAGAGTTGTGCGCAGGAGGGTGGATGTGCTGGAAATGAGATGTTTGAGGACAATATGTGGTGTGAGGTGGTTTGATCGAATAAGTAATGTAAGGGTGAGAGAGATGTGTGAAAATAAAAAGAGTTTAGTTGAGAGAGCAGAAGAGGGTGTTTTGAAATGGTTTGGTCACATGGAGAGAATGAGTGGGGAAAGATTGACCAAGAGGATATATGTGTCAGAGGTGGATTGAACGTGGAGAAGTGGGAGACCAAATTGGAGGTGGAAAGATGGAGTGAAAAAGATTTTGAGTGATCGGGGCCTGAACATGCAGGAGGGTGAAAGGCCTGCAAGGAATAGAGTGAATTGGAACGATGTGGTATACCGGGGTCGACGTGCTGTCAATGGGTTGAATCAGGGCATGTGAAGCGTTTGGGGTAAACCATGTAAAGTGTATGGGTCGTGGATGTGGAAAGGGAGCTGTGGTTTCGGTGCATTATTACATGACAGCTAGAGACTGAGTGTGAACGAATGGGGCCTTTGGTGTTTTTCCTAGCGCTACCTCGCACACATGAGGGGGTAGGGGGTTGTTATTCCATGTGTGGCGAGGTGGCGATGGGAACAAATAAAGGCAGGCAGTATGAATTAGGTACATGTGTATATATGTATATGTGTGTGTGTGTATATATATGTGTACATTGAGATGTATAGGTATCTATATTGTGCGTGTGTGGACATGTATGTATATACATGTGTATATGGGCGGGTTGGGCCATTCTTTCGTCTGTTTCCTTGCGCTACCTCGCTAACGCGGGAGACAGCGACAAAGCAAAATAAATAAGATATATATATTTTTTTTTTTTTTTTTCATACTATTCGCTATTTCCCGCAATAGCGAGGTAGCGTTAAGAACAGAGGACTGGGCCTTTGAGGGAATATCCTCACCTGGACCTCTCCTCTGTTCCTTCTTTTGGAAAAAAAAAAAACGAGAGGGGAGGATTTCCAGCCCCCCGCTCCCTTCCCTTTTAGTCGCCTTCTACGACACGCAGGGAATACGTGGGAAGTATTCTTTCTCCCCTATCCCCAGGGAATATATATATATATATATATATATATATATATATATATATATATATATATATATATATATATATATATATATATATATATATATATATATATATATATATATATATTTTCTTTTCTTTCTTTTAAACTATTCGCCATTTCCCGCGTTAGCGAGGTAGCATTAAGAACAGAGGACTGGGCCTTTGACTGGCCCAATTCTCTGTTCCTTCTTTTGAAAAATTAAAAAAAAACGAGAGGGGAGGATTTCCAGCCCCCCGCTCCCTCCCCTTTTAGTCGCCTTCTACGACACGCAGGGAATACGTGGGAAGTATTCTTAATCCCCTATCCCCAGGGATAATATATATATATATATATATATATATATATATATATATATATATATATATATATATATATTTAAATATATATATATATATATATATATATATATATATATATATATATATATATATATATATATATATATATATATATATATATATATATATATATATATATTTATATATATATATATATATATATATATATATATATATATATATATATATATATATATATATATATATATATATATATATATATATATATATATATATATATATATATATATATATATATATATATATATATATATATATATATGTATCTTATTTATCAAACAATCAGGTGCCCATAATGAATTAAGGTATTTGAATCCGAACATCACAACAGAAGTACCGTCTGACGTCTACTTCTCTTGTGATGTTAGGATTTAGATGATTCTATCAATCATTAGCGCATGATGAGCTGGATTATCTTCATATGCACTATATTTGTATTTGTATACCTCCTTGTTGTCCAGTTAGGTTCTGTAAAATGCTATATGCTGGTTGTGTGAACCTAAGGCATATGACCATTCGAGACCCCGTTGCTCACAAACGTGAGACGAAAGGGATTCGATTACATAGTACTCGAACAGTCATTTCCCTTTAGAGGTGATCATATCCTAGCAGTAGTACTCCGGCCTGCTAAGCAGGGGTTCATGGCTCGAATCTGGCCGTTGGAGGTTTGTATGTTCTGTGAAGGTGCGCGTTTCTATACACGAACAAAGTGTATAGAAACGCGCACCTTCATAGAAGGTGCATATATATATATAGTGCATATGATGATAATCCACCTCATCATGCGCTAATGATTGATAGAATCATCTAAATCCTAACATCACAACAGAAGTAGACGTCAGACGGTACTTCTGTTGTGATGTTCGGATTCAAATACCTTTATTGATTATGTGCACCTGATTGTGTGATTTGTCTAAACGAAGCATTTTTTGCCACATGTATAGAAAAATATCATGTTAAATAAAGTTATGTGAACTCCACTGAAGTGCGATTTTACCTTCATAATATCATCACGAAGTAGTGTGATCACCATATGACCAAGTTTCCAACATCATACATACATATGAATGTAGTTTTCAAACCAATTGTACTGTTAAAGATATCTTGATGAAGGAGTCTCCCAATGAGGTGGTCGGCTGATATTTCACTATTCCATGTAAAGACTTTAACGAGATTTATATACGTGAGATAGGCAAGTGCCTGGATGTTAGAATAAGACAACATAAAAATATAACATACGCATTAATCAGCATTGTCATGCCCTAATTGTACATCTCATTGAAAGAGATCACCCAGCTGACTGGGAGAATGCCAAGGTAATTGTCAAGTTTAATGATAGAGATAAAGCACCATGAGGATAGAGTGTTGAATATCAGTCAAGACATGTGTAAGTTAGATGCATTTATTGTATAAAATGCTGTTAAAAGCTTTCTCAATTTAGATTAAGCATTATGTCAATACTGTCAGTTGTTGTTCGCCGATGATACAGCTCTGGTGGCTGATTCGTGTGAGAATACAGAGGTTGGTGACTGAGTCTGGAAAAGTGTGTGAAATGAGAAAGTTGAGAGTAAATGTGAATAAGAGCAAGGTTATTAGGTTCAGTAGTGTAGAGGAACAACTTAATTGGGATGTAAGTTTGAATGGAGAAAAATTGGAGAAAGTGAAATGTTTTAGATATTTGGAAGTGGACTTGGCAGTTGATGGAACCATGGAAACGGAAGTGAATTACAGGGTTGGGGAGGAGGCTAATGTTCTGGGAGCGATGAAGAATCTGTGGAATGAGAGAACGTTATCTCGTAGAGCAAAAATGAGTATGTTTGAAAGAATAGTAGTTCCAACAATGCTATATGATTGCGAAGCATGGGCTATAGATAGGGTTGTACGGAGGAGGGTCGATGTGTTGGAAAGGAAATTTGGTGTGAGGTGGTTGATCGTGTATGTAAGGGTAAAGGAGATGTGTGGGAATAAAACGAGTATGGCTGAGAGAGCAGAAGAGGGTGTGCTGAAATGGTTTGGACATGAGTGAATGAGTGAGGAAAGACTGACAAAGAGGATATATGTGTCAGAGGTAGAGGGAACAAGGAGAAACGGAAGACAAGATTGGAGGAGGGAGGATGGAGTGAAAAAGATTTTGAGCAATCACGGCCTGATCATACAGGTGTAGTGTGAACACTCACTTTTATCCCCTTTGCCTTTATACATTGGTACTCTACATGCATTCCGCCAGTCCTCAGGCACTTCACCATAATCCATACATACACTGAACCAACCAATCAACAACACAGTTAACCCCTTTCTCAATAAATCCAACTGCAATACCATCCAATCCCGCCGCCTTGCTGGGTTTCATCTTCCACAAGGCTTTCGCCACCTCTTCTCTCTTCACCAAACTATTCTCCATGACTCTCACTTCGAATATCAACCCGACCAAAGCACCGTTATTTACAGTCCTTCAAAACACTCAGGGAGAGGTTTCATTTTCCTTGTTGCTGCATTGAAAATGAAACTTGCCGATTCTCGGTAGATTGTGCTCATTCCTAAAAACAAACATGCATACCTTGCATGCATGATAGTAGCCAGAGACAACGGTTGAGTGTGTTTACCAAAGTCTTCAGAAAAAAAGCCAGCAAGTCGTCCATTGGAACATTAGTATAAAGTAACTACACACCAAAACTTATTACATCATATCTGAGGTTTACGTGTATCGTATTTGGTTTATCTAAGATCCTCGTTATTTCTTGCGTTTGAGTGGGAGATTGTATAAACTAGAGAGGTCCACCAGCCCTCATCCTCCCATAACCATTCAGGGTTATAGAAGAATGCAGGTTGAATTTGTTTCTGTCTGGAGCTAAGAGGATGACAGTGAATTTCTGTGGGGCTACACACACCCTGGTCAAACAATTATTTAGCTGTATTATGTAATGTTGCATGTCTGTTTTTGCTTGAGTAGTGTCAGGGTATTGTGATGTAACTGTGAGGTCATCTACATATGTAAAGACTTTAGCAGCTTCTCTGCTGGACGATTTAGGGGGAGGGGTCATGTAGGAAGAGACTGAAGAGGGATGGAGAGAAAACTTCTCTTTGAGAACTTCACTATAGAGTTTGAGGTTTTGGCAGGTAAGACTTTTATGAATGTTTCGCTGGTTGGTCGTTTAAGAGAGTGGTTAGCTACTTACTGTCCTTGTTATGAATGGTGGTGTAAGGTCCATGTGGAGTACAGTGGTGATGTATTTGGGTCTAAAGCCGTGCTGAGTAAGACAGAGAAACGATAATTTTCTTAGATCAATTTTTCAAGGAATCTGGATATTGACCACAGTACTGATACAGGAGTGGGGGTTGGCGGGCTTAGAGGATATTAGGATGGATGTTCTGATCGCAAGTTCCCAGATGTTCGACATTTGAGTTTAGGCAGGAATAGATGAAGATTTCTCTGAGTGTTCGGGCCAAAGTGTTATGGGAGTTTGATATGTCATTACTGCCAATTGCAGGGGAGCTTTTTCAGGCCTTAATTGCGTTTGGATGTCTTTAGGTGTGAAGGGTGGATAAGCAGTTGCTTCCAGATTGAGTTTGAGCAGTATTTGTATATCTATGTAAAGGGGTGTAGTTTATATGTGGATAATCTACTAATAGTAATCCGAGAGTATGCCGTCTTTTCCTTGAAAGAGGAGGTATTGTTGTTTTGGGTTAGAACGGGCATCATGTCTAAGGGATGGAGTTGTATGGAATGTGTAGATTTTCTTTCCTGTTCAGGATTGGTTGATGTTGTTTCTGTGTTACATAATATTTGTTTTGTCTTCTAGAAATCATGTTATTAATGATATTATTCAGAGTAGTCAGAATCTTCGTCATGGTTCTGTCGATGGAAAGTGTTGTTGGAGACATATGGGTTATAATGTTTAATATGTCCTTGCGATATGAGCCTTTTGCTGACTTAGGTTATGGTGTTGATAAAGTGTAAAATAAAGTGGCAAGGGGTTAGGACACTACAAGACGAGTACTTGAAGCTTTGTTTCTATATGTTTTGTGAATGCTAGCCATTCTGTTCGCTTCCTATATTTTTTGTGACTGTGGGCAGGTTATCTTATTTCAAGTATTATCAGAACTATAACTGTCATGAAAGAGTTCATGTGGCGTGCTCTAGGTAGTGTTCCAGCCTACTGTAGTGAGAAACATTGAATTTCTCATCTATACCGGGATCATTCCAGTCTTTATAGTGCATATTGAAATCCCCAAATAACAATTTCAGTACGTGGAAGTGAGGATGGTATCACCTTGTATCAGGATTTCTCACAGTCAATTCGTTACACATAGTTTAAGATGGTTGAGGGAGAATCAGAGGAAACATAAGACATATCAGAAGGTATAGAAATATTGAGCCATTTAACAGATTCACGAGGGGAAGGTGTTTTTGTACCACAGTAAGCACAGGTTATAGTAAGTAAAGAAGTGGGACAGTTTTGGACTGTTGGGTTTAATGGAGATCAGGCGACTATGGCAGAAATGAAGCCAGCTCTAAGCGTTTAATCAGTATATGCGAAGTGGGTTCCAGTTGCTCAAAGATGGTCGAAGCTTTTGTTTGAATGAAGGCAGGAAAATCTAGAGTTAAGATAAAGAAGTTGTGCTGGTTACATGTTGTCACGTGTTACACAAGATGGAGAGAAAGTTTACATTTGTGGAATGGATGCCAGCAAACCATACGTAAATGAGGCAGAAAAGAACATCTACCATAATGTTTTCAGTCAAAAATCAAATTCAGAGATAAATGAATCGAAGTCACACGGATTTCTTAACTGAAACATTATCTTGTTGCACAGAACTCTACAGTTCAAAATATAGGTTAATACACACTGCATAGTTACATTAAGTTTGCAGAGGCATAAGAATAGGATTCTCGCCAATTTTCTTAGCGACATCATTCAAAAGCGTCTTCATGCATGAATCTCACCCGGACTAACATCTCTCAGTAATCTTTAGGTCTGTGATGGGCCTCAGTAACAAAAATAATCAGTCTCACAATATTCTCGCCAGTTCAATTTATCCTACTGAATGTAGTTTAGTAATATAAAATCATCATTTACACCTATTAATAACAGAGAGAATAAACTAATTCACTTACAATAATCAGTTAGACAAGAGCCAAATATGCAATGGGACTGTATATAGTCTTAATCTTGAACATTTGAAGGTCACGTTCAAGACTCTTTTGACTGTTGTTTACAACCTAAAGTTGACGGTCTTATTAATATTCCTATAGCCCAAGTAACCAACCGGCCAACCAACCTCAGTCAAACAACTCTGTTACTCACAAATCACTCCACTATGAAGAACAGACAGTAGTACAAAGCTTCAAAGACAAATCTTTCAGTCAGAAAAATATTTTCGCCACAAAAAAAAAGAGAAATCATTTACAAAGAGCCCCTGGTCTCACAAAACCCTTTTAAATAAAGGAAAAGCCAGGGCGAATAGTAAAGCACAATTTGTCCACAACCTTCCTGTAAATGTGTACGTTTGTTGCCTTGTTGCAAATGGATATACACGCATATATGAAGCTGTGTTTTTAGGAGAGGGAAAGAGAGAATAAGAGGACAGGAGTGCATAACAGAGGGCTAATATGTGCCCATGAATGTTATGTGTGTATTATGTGTTTCTGTATGTGATTCATATGTTGTAGGTTTTATAGTAGGGATCGTGAGAACATTTTAACATAAGGATAACAAGATTTCTAGATCTACTATAAAGTTAACATTTTAGAATATAAGGATGTGAAAAATAATCTGGCAGCACGCCAAAGTGAATCTGGTGTTAGCAGTCTTTATGTTAACAGTCACCCAACATTTCTCTTATGTCGTGAATGCAAATGGTTTTAGTCCGAATAATTATGGAGTGATGTGTTTCACTTATTTACATATATATTGTTTGTCAAACATATTTTGGATGGGAATGATTTCAAAAATGGTAGCATTGTCCGTGTCCGGGCAGGGCACAGGACGAGTAGGGCTGTGTACTTGTTTTTGTTTCACTGCGATGGCACGAGCTGCCGATCATTTTGGTTTCATGCCTCTCTCTGGTAGTCCCCAGATACAATTTTCTTTTGTCGACAGCTTAGGCGAGTCTTTACCTTAGTCTGTCTTGGTTTATATATAACATATCTTACCTCTTTATGATCTCTTAAGTTTTATTTCATATAGTTTGGTTGTAGCATTTGTTTATAGGAGTGTCTAAGCTTGCCGTTCTGTTAACTTTGTTTAAGTTTTGATCAGCTGAGCCTCCTTTAGAGGGCCTTGCTTAATCTCCTCAACCTCTTTCAGGCTAAGTGCGTGGTTATGTTCGCATATGTGTACGTGGTATTTCTGGCTACCCTTATGTTCGTTTGTGTGTGTGTGGTATTACTTATTTACACTGTACAGGGACGGAGTCTCACATTCGTGGAAACTCATCTCTGATTGTGTATATGACTACTATTAGTAATTTCTATTTTTGTTTTACGGGAAGAGAGCTTCTACACTCGTGTTCTCCCGTCTCTTAACCTTTGTATACATGTACTATCTGTTTATTACTGTATGTATGCACATGTACAAACACACACATACACACACTTACACCCTATCTTATGCCATATACCCATTCTATCGACCATCCCCTAAGGGAGGAAGAACAGCTGGGTTCACTGTGGACCATTGCCGTAACCAGAATTCGAACCTATGGGGGTTTGAGCCTTAGCGGCCCATGCATATATGACTTTCAGTAACGCTAATCACTACACCACGGAGGTTCGTGTATGTGTTTGTGCTTGTGTGCAATTACTATTTGTGTGCTACGGGGAGACTTTTTAACTCGCGGTGCGCTATCACTTAGCCTATTTTATACGTACCATGACTTTACTCCTGTGTGTGTGTGTGTGTGTGTGTGTGTGTGTGTGTGTGTGTGTGTGTGTGTGTGTGTGTGTGTGCGTGTGTGTGTGTGTGTGTGTGTGTGTGTGTGTGTGTGTGTTTACTCCTCTTTGTGTGTTACGGAGAGCTTGACACTGGTGTTGCCTCGTCTCCTAACCTTGTATATATGCACCGCCTTTACTCGCATTTGTACACACACACACACACACACACACACACACACACACACACACACACACACACACACACACACACACACACACACACACACACACACACATATCAATTTATGCTGTAGAGAAACTTTGCATTTAACAGTCGCAACAACGATCTTTACGTGAAACTTCAGCAACTTTGCTGATTTTTTCTTTTAGCTGCACAAACTGTCCTTTGTATTCTCATCTATTTGTCAAGCCTTTCCTCAGTGGGGCCTTGAGACTCAAAAGCTCCTTCCCATATCCTGAAATTGGCAATAAGACACATCCATACACTCAGGAGCACAAAGATAATGACTTGTCGCGTGGAACAATACACATGAGGCCACATGCTTAAGGAAACAGATGAGCAGAGAAACACACGTGTGTGGACCCATACACACATGAGAATACATGCAAGTAGAACCGTACACGTGCATACACACCCACGAATATAAACTCAAGAAACATCACGTCAACATCATAAATCCCTCCATATTTCAATTAAGGCCCGGCCTTGATGTGGACTTTTGTCCGTGGCTGAAGCCTTCAACATAAAAAGAGTGCAACGCAAGCTGCGAGCTGCGAAGAAGGCCTACTACCCTACCAGAAGCAGGCAAACATCTGTCGGTGGTGTGACAGTAAAAGAATTAACTGTCTGTGACAACGAGAGGTTCTCTCTTTTCCCTTGTGTAAGACCAACTTAGCAATGAGAAGGCCTCACATCAAATTTACAACCAACTTGCCAGTATTTGCTAACGATTACCACAACTCGACAACATCTCTCAAAACACAATAGAGGAATTCAAGTAGCTAGACGCCATCAACGCCTTATAGCTAGACGCTTAACCACGCTTACAAAGGATCTTCCAGTAAAACTGTACAAGGAATTTTCCCATTCAGCTACACCACTAACTGGCAATACTAATGCTGCATTCAGTCGGTCTAAACGTCCCTCAGCTTCGAACACATAATTTGTCATTCCACTACCCTAATCCACGCCCTGTTGCCACCACTCCAATCCCCAGGCTAACTGGAGAAAGTTTTGTTGCTTGACTGGACTTATGCTGACACTGCTTATTCGTAAATCCCACCAGTTTGGAAACATGAAGCTTCCTCGACTTTATTTTCCGTAACTTGAAGAAGTACACGATCTAGTTGGCATTAACCTTCACACACTTGGTCACCCAAGACATCAACATAAAGGAAGCTGTCGACCTGGGACTACAAGGGTGTCTTGTCTCGTTACTGGTGGAATTCCTGACCAGGCAGCACCAGGCCGACCGTTTTCGGGGTCCCACCTCACTTGTGGTGTCCCATAGGAAGCCAAGGTGGGGCTTCATCATCCTTATCAGTGACGTATGTAATCGACTCCACCTTTGGCATCATTGTCAGTAACAGCTCTCCTGTCTCCACTGCCCTTCACCTGGGCCATCATCAGTAAACTTCAGGAGTGGACTACGGCCAATGACGTCGCCATGGATCACACCAAGACTGTGTTCGTTCACTTCAGTTGGGTGCAGACAACATCCTTCTCCGTGATATGGCGTTCTCTTCACTGATTATACTAAGAAGGGCCAAGCGTGACCATTATTGTCAGGATGTGAAGTCGCGGTCGGGTTGGTCCCATCTGATTGTCTTTGACCTTCGTAACCCACGACCGGGTTGGTCAGTGCCGGCGTTCCTGCCGCCCAGAAATGGCGGACTCGGTAGCTTGTTACGGGTCAGTGACGTGTCCCATCCACCCTAAAATGGCGTTAGGCATACGTCCTATCGGTAGGCCATCAAAGAGCTGTATGGCGGTGGTGATGTTTATTTGAATGTTAATGACAGATGCTTGTCCTCTAATGTGAATGGCTTCTAATATCTTTAGTCTCCTCCGATCGTTGAAACTGGTAATGATTATGGTCTTATTCACTACAAATTCTCTTCGTTTTTCTCGTTCCATGATTTTGTTCATGATGTTTGATAGGCGGCGATTCAGGGTGCAGGTTGTATGTCCATTGTAGTTTATGTGGTGGGGCTAACAGTCCCCAGCATTGCATTGGCACTCATAAACCACATCGGTACGATTCATACTTCCAGAGCGACCTAACATATAGTTGTTCATGACAAGCAAACATGTTCTCGGATTGTTGTAGTATCAGACTGATATCCTTGCATCCATCAATCACTTTAGAGTTTCTGGCCACAATATCTCGCACGTCCTTTTCGTCTTTTCGATATGTTGTCGTAAATCTATTCCTTTAGTAAACTTTGATGCTGCCATATTGAGGCTGACTGTTTGCCACTAGATGTTGCCCCAGCATGTTTTTCACAAAGGCTCCAAATTCAGTCTTTGAATATCCAATGTGAATTAGCTTTTGCCGGACACGTCGAAGTTCTTGGTGTAGACGGTGCTAGGTTAAGCATACCTTGATCCCTCTCTTCACGTATGCACGAATGACACTCCTCTTGTAATTTTGATTGCATTCACTTATTCCATTCAGACTTTTACTTTAGTTGGTGGGCTTTCTGTAAACGTCGGTGACGAAAGGTCCTGTTGTTGCACTCACCATTACGTCCAAGAAAGGAACTTTACCATTATCATTCATCACTGCTAGTAGATCTTAAGCCTGAAGTTTCTTAGATTCGGTTACGGAGGTTTTCCAGATAGAAATGTCGTTCAAATATCTATAGTAAATCTGGGGTGTCATGATCTCAGGTTGCAGTGCTGTAGTTTCGACATAGGACAGGAATGCCAGCACAAAGAAAACCCCAAGGGGGAACCCCATGGCTATTCCATCCACCTGCCGATAAAGCTTGCCTTACGGACATCTGAAATGTGGTTCTGAGGGGTTTCATGAAATCTGTTGAAATTTTGTTGGATCTTGCAGTATGATCCCACATTTCTCTAAGTAGTAATTTCGGTCAAGGATGACGTAAGTGTTTGACTTATCTGCACATCTGACAAAGACCCTCTCATTATCATGTAACTGTTTCGTCGCTTCCCGTGGACGTGGTGTGAGTAGTGCTGACAATTTCAGCAAAGTCACACTATGAATCGTGCAGATTTTGTCCTGTGTTTCTCCTTCGGTTGTTATGCAAGCCATAACTTCTGTTACCGGACGTATCATGCAGATAATTAGCGGCACAAAGATTTTCAGTGACTGAACAATATCAAATGAATGCTTTAGCATTACTGAAAGAGGCGATAATGCAATTACCTACTGTAAAACAACGTTTAAACGCTTGGTCAAGGAATGAAATATGTATGCAGTCAATCGTAGTGAGATATGACTAAGTCCTTTCCAAATATGCTAGTAGATCTTAAAACGAAAACAGACTCAATTATCTATCTTCTTTTAAGATGGTTCCCTCACCGAATGTATGGTATTTGCAAAGAGCTCTTGCATTACAGGCACTGCAGAATATACCTGCCTCTAGTGTCTCGGGGATGATAAAGAGTCTTCAGTTGTGTTGAGTGTTGTCTCTGTGGCACCTATCATGCTTACCAGTTTTGCTATTATATCATGTTTGTCACTGATAAACTAGAAATTCAGATATCAATCCTATCATTGTAACCGTAAAATGTCTTTGTTTATGTTCTTTATAAGAGATTTTCCTTATCCAAATATACAACCGTATTTGGGTCCTCTGGGTCCTCATCTGCAAAAGTCTGCTCCCCTGTCTTCGCAATAATATCTGACGACTGACACTTAATCAATGTAATCATAAGATTTAGAGCGGTTGATATAAATGATTAATAGTTTTTCACTGGAGACGGTAAATAATCAAGATAATTTTGAGACAAACACTGAGCTCTGTCTTGAAATATCATTACATTTTGTCTCAGTCAGATGGTCTTCAAATCGTTATCATTCTGCACAGCCTACCAGAATCTAGACGATGATTTACACTAACAGTTGAACCCAATGTACCAAGAAATGCGTGTCATCGACTTTCGCCTTCTCTCATTTATAAAGGCATAGAAATTCAGCAGTCTATTGTCGCTGACTGTTCATCTATGGAAAGCAGAGCTCTGATTGTTCGATGAAAAAGAGGAAAGTTCCTAACTGGACATTTTACGGTTAATTCATCGTTTTTTTTTTTCAACCAGGTATACTTCAAACTAATGCATCGGTAACTTGATTTCATTGATCATTTGTGATGATTCGGGACCAAAAGAATAGCTACTCTAATAACATTTGACCGAAATATATTTTGAAAACTGTTTACTGTGAAGTTAATGATGCTTCGTTTTTTTTTTTTTGTCAGATCAGTATAATATTCATTCATTCCATCAAAGGTCACTATTATAGAAAACGAAATTACAATGAAAAACAAAAACTAGATTTATTCTTAGATTGGGAGCTGTCCAGTAAAAGAAACCTTATTGCTCAGAGGAAATTCCTGGTTTTTCTTATATCAGTCATCTGATACCTTCAAAAACTAACGATTTTCCCTCTAGTCGTAGCATATAGACCCGATTTTGACTCTCGTATAGGAGAAACCAGTCTCTCTGTGGCGCCGGCAACTTGTCTGTGCTAAAGTAATCTCCTTTCAAAGTGGTGCATCTGCAGGAGCGGTCATTTGTCTTACAAGGGGAACTTAATAAAAGTGTCGCAGGGGCCGAGGCGGCTTTTAATAATGTCCACGACCGGTGACCAGAGGCACAGCGGTGCTTCTATTACTGAGCTTCCGCGAGGGGGTCCTGGAGACGCAAGTTAGGCGAGAAGTAGTGGTGTGAAGGGTGAAAGACGAAAGAGAGGGGTACAGGAATCGGTGAGAGAAGGGATAAGTTGGAAAGCTGTTAGAAAAAAAAATATAGTTTTTCTTGATGTATAGGAGAAACAACCTGTAGTGGAGGAATGGATTATGGAAAGGATAGACAGAACATTTAGTCGGGAAGTGGGACAATGAGCAAGCGAACAGCTGAAGGGGTTAAAAACAAAACAAAAGGATATGATAGAAAGAAGGAATAAATGACTTATAATGGATGCAATCAACAGACAAGCAGACATGATGTTCTAATGTGTTCACAAGATATGTATTATAATGCGTTTGAAGCACAAAATAAATGGATTGCGTAGCACATGAATAGTTGAAGTAGAAATTGAACGAATGAGTAAAAAGAATCAGTGAGCAAGTGGATAGCAAAACAGATGTGCAAGAGATTGGAGGAAGTGATTAAACAAGTGAGAAGCAAAAACTTAAACAGATGGCACAGAACATATGTCCGTAGTTGGGAAACGGCTGAGTATATGGGTCAGGAAAGATTTGATAAAAAGTTTGTTGGATAAATGGATTAATACGAGTATTAGAGAGATTCATTGCTAATCAATTTAGTGAAAAGCTCACATGGGTGGATGGGACACTGTCAAGTTTGAAAGTGCAAATATAAAGCAGTATGTAGAGACTTACAAAATTATACAAAGGAATTCAAAGAGCGACAGACCAGAGGATACTTTCGAGGCTGTTTGAATTAGTGGAAGATATCAGAAACTCACAGGTTAACCTGGTAAAAGTTAGTACGTATACAGATGATTCAAGTTTAATATACTACAAATTGTCAATGTAAATTAAGGAGGAGCAAATTATGTAAGTCGTGAACTTGAAGCGAAATATTTACAGTCACAACTCCTTGTTTACAACCAGTCAACCATGTTCCTGTCCACCGAAGTACAACCCATCAGTGTCATGTGACTTGATTTTTTCTGGTAACCTTTGATGCGGATCCTTATGGAACGTTTTCTTTTAAATTGTATCTAAAGTACTCCTTTCAACCACCCTGACTAGCATATCGTTCCCTATGTTAATAATCCTCTTGAAGAAAAATATTTTTTGCCAATGAGATCGTACTATCCATTACTGAGAGCGAATCAAGTCTTCAGTAAAATGATAGATCAAGACTATCAAAGTTTTCATACTTTTGGGTACTGTATTAGATCACCTTTTTGCCTGCCCTTTTCTAAGGAAAACAGATTAAAGGTGTTAACCTCATCTCGTAAGATTTGTTTCTCATCCCCGGAATTATCTTAGTGGTTCGACGCTACGCACTCTCCAGTCCGTCTATGGCTGTTATTAGGTAGGGTGACCAAAACTGAATACAATATGCAAATGAGAAGGAACCAATGAATTGTAAAGAGTAAGGACAATTTCCCTACATTCGAATTCGGAGGTCCTACCTCTGAATCTAAGATTTTTATTCGCTCTTATCACTCCTTCTGTGCACTGCTTACTTGGATGCACGTAACCAGAGATTACTACGCTCAAGTTTTTTCTCGATTTACCTTTTAAAGTTCAACAGAATTCATACTGTAGCTTGCCTTTTCGTTTTTGCTATAGATATGCAAAACCTTACATTTATCGATACAGAAATCTATTTGCCACCTATGAGCCCAAGACCATCATCTTATGTCAGTTCGTAGCTGCAGACGTTCAAGTTCATCAGTAGATATATTTCCCAACTTGTTAATCAGCAAATTTTGTTTTCATGCCATGTAGTTCATTATCAATATAATCAATGTATATGAGAAAGAAACCCGTTTCCAAGCCTAATCCTTGTGGAATCCTACTTGTTACGTCTAGCCATTATGAGGCTTCGTCATGTGACTTGATTTTTTCCGGTAACCTTTGATGCGGATCCTTATGGAACGTTTTTTGAAAATATAGATAGATAACAAAAATGCTTTACTTTCGTCAAGCATGTTGATTATGTAAGAAATATAAAGCTGAGAATAGTTTGTTAAGTGGTGATCCTCTAAATGGTTTACATCTCTATCTCGAGTGATGGTTTTCACACGTTTTCTAACTACAGATGGTAAGCCAACTGGTGTCATGATTTCCATGGCGTAACTTATTACCTTTTATGAATATCGGTGTACACTGGCAAACTTCCATTTACCTGGAACTTCTCCCGTAAAAAGTGCTTATTGAAAATGTAGTAATGGGCTTAAGTATCCCATGTTTTGGCCATTTTTATATTCCCCTGAGAAACTTATCAGGATATGCCATTTTATTCAGTTTCATTCAGTTTATTACTGATAATATAGTAGTCTAACCATATCGATATACTAATGATCTCAGTAGAGGAATGGGAGGGAACAGTCATATGTAAGGTGTGTGAAGCTGTAGGAAGGGAGGAGTGAGTTGCACCAGGTAAAGGATGGTCTGCAGCAGGGATATATGATGTCCTCACGGCTGTTTGATTTGTTTGTGGATTCAGTGGTGTAGGAGGTAAATGCAAGGGTCTTGGAGAGAGGAGCGAGTAAGTAGTCTGTAGAGGATGACAGGGCGTGGGAAGTGGGTCAGTTGTTATTTGCTGATGACACAGCACTGGCAGATTCCATTGAAAACCTGCAGCTTCTGATGACTCAGTTTGGGAGATTATGGGAAAGGAGGAACTTAGATATAAAAGAGAATAAAGGGAAGGTTACTGGGGTTAGTAAGGGAGAGGGATAGTTTAGGTGGACTGTGAGGTTCAATAGAGAAAATCCTGGTGTAGCGATTATCGTTCCTGACCGCCCAAGATCAAGCCATAGGTTCCAATCTTGGTTGCAGCAGTTGATCCATAGACAACCCTGCTGTTCAACCACCAGCTGGGGTTGGTCGATAAAAAGGGTACCTGGCTCACGCTAGTATATATATATATATATATATATATATATATATATATATATATATACATATATATATATATATATATATATATATATATATATATATATATATATATATATATATATATATATATATATATATATATATATATATATATATATATATATATATATATATATATATATATATATATATATATATATATATATATACATATATATATATATATATATATATATTTTTTTTTTTTTTTTTTTATACTTTGTCGCTGTCTCCCGCGTTTGCGAGGTAGCGCAAGGAAACAGACGAAAGAAATGGCCCAACCCCCCCCCCATACACATGTATATACATACATCCACACACGCAAATATACATACCTACACAGCTTTCCATGGTTTACCCCAGACGCTTCACATGCCTTGATTCAATCCACTGACAGCACGTCAACCCCGGTATACCACATCGCTCCAATTCACTCTATTCCTTGCCCTCCTTTCACCCTCCTGCATGTTCAGGTCCCGATCACACAAAATCTTTTTCACTCCATCTTTCCACCTCCAATTTGGTCTCCCTCTTCTCCTCGTTCCCTCCACCTCCGACACATATATCCTCTTGGTCAATCTTTCCTCACTCATTCTCTCCATGTGCCCAAACCATTTCAAAACACCCTCTTCTGCTCTCTCAACCACGCTCTTTTTATTTCCACACATCTCTCTTACCCTTACGTTACTTACTCGATCAAACCACCTCACACCACACATTGTCCTCAAACATCTCATTTCCAGCACATCCATCCTCCTGCGCACAACTCTATCCATAGCCCACGCCTCGCAACCATACAACATTGTTGGAACCACTATTCCTTCAAACATACCCATTTTTGCTTTCCGAGATAATGTTCTCGACTTCCACACATTCTTCAAGGCTCCCAGAATTTTCGCCCCCTCCCCCATCCTATGATCCACTTCCGCTTCCATGGTTCCATCCGCTGCCAGATCCACTCCCAGATATCTAAAACACTTCACTTCCTCCAGTTTTTCTCCATTCAAACTCACCTCCCAATTGACTTGACCCTCAACCCTACTGTACCTAATAACCTTGCTCTTATTCACATTTACTCTTAACTTTCTTCTTTCACACACTTTACCAAACTCAGTCACCAGCTTCTGCAGTTTCTCACATGAATCAGCCACCAGCGCTGTATCATCAGCGAACAACAACTGACTCACTTCCCAAGCTCTATCATCCCCAACAGACTTCATACTTGCCCCTCTTTCCAAAACTCTTGCATTAACCTCCCTAACAACCCCATCCATAAACAAATTAAACAACCATGGAGACATCACACACCCCTGCCGCAAACCTACATTCACTGAGAACCAATCACTTTCCTCTCTTCCTACACGTACACAAGCCTTACATCCTCGATAAAAACTTTTCACTGCTTCTAACAACTTGCCTCCCACACCATATATTCTTAATACCTTCCACAGAGCATCTCTATCAACTCTATCATATGCCTTCTCCAGATCCATAAATGCTACATACAAATCCATTTGCTTTTCTAAGTATTTCTCACATACATTCTTCAAAGCAAACACCTGGTCCACACATCCTATATCACTTCTGAAACCACACTGCTCTTCCCCAATCTGATGCTCTGTACATGCCTTCACCCTCTCAATCAATATCCTCCCATATATTTTACCAGGAATACTCAACAAACTTATACCTCTGTAATTTGAGCACTCACTCTTATCCCCTTTGCCTTTGTACAATGGCACTATGCACGCATTCCGCCAATCCTCAGGCACCTCACCATGAGTCATACATAAATCAAATAACCTTACCAACCAGTCAACAATACAGTCACCCCCTTTTTTAATAAATTCCACTGCAATACCATCCAAACCTGCTGCCTTGCCGGTTTTCATCTTCCGCAAAGCTTTTACTACCTCTTCTCTGTTTACCAAATCATTTTCCCTAACCCTCTCACTTTGCACACCACCTCGACCAAAACACCCTATATCTGCCACTCTATCATCAAACACATTCAACAAACCTTCAAAATACTCACTCCATCTCCTTCTCACATCACCACTACTTGTTATCACCTTGTTATCATATATATATATATATATATATATATATATATATATATATATATATATATATATATATATATATATCCTAGCGTGAGCCAGGTACCCTTTTTATCGACCAACCCCAGCTGGTGGTTGAACAGCAGGGTTGTGTATAGATCAACTGCAGCAACCAAGATTCGAACCTATGGCTTAATCTTGGGCGGTCAGGAACGATAATCGCTACACCAGGATTTTCTCTATTGAACCTCACAGTCCACCTAAACTATCCCTCTCCCTTACTAACCCCAGTAACCTTCCCTTTATTCTCTTTTATATCTAAATTCCTCCTTTCCCATAATCTCCCAAACTGAGTCATCAGAAGCTGCAGGTTTTCAATCGAATCTGCCAGTGCTGTGTCATCAGCAAATAACAACTGACCCACTTCCCACGCACTGTCATCCTCTACAGACTACTTACTCGCTCCTCTCTCCAAGACCCTTGCATTTACCTCCAACACCACTGAATCCACAAACAAATCAAACAGCCGTGAGGACATCATATATCCCTGCTGCAGACCATCCTTTACCTGGTGCAACTCACTCCTCCCTTCCTACAACTTCACACACCTTACATATGACTGTTCCCTCCCATTCCTCTACTGAGATCATTAGTATACCGATATGGTTACACTACTATATTATCAGTAATAAACTGAATGAAACTGAATAAAATGGCATATCCTGATAAGTTTCTCAGAGGAATATAAAAATGGCCAAAACATGGGATACTTAAGCCCATTACTGCATTTTCAATAAGCACTTTTTACGGGAGAAGTTCCAGGTAAATGGAAGTTTGCCAGTGTACACCGATATTCATAAAAGGTAATAAGTTACGCCATGGAAATCATGACACCAGTTGGCTTACCGTCTGTAGTTAGAAAACCTGTGAAAACCATCACTCGAGATAGAAATGTAAACCATATATATAGAAAAAGGTGAGAACAAAGGACGAAAGGGGAGTGGGGGAGCAATGGGATGTATTTAGGGAAGCAGTGATAGCTTGCGCAAAAGATGCTTGTGGCATGAGAAGCGTGAAAGATGGGCAGATTAGAAAAGGTAGTGAGTGGTGGTATGAAGAAATAAGATTATTAGTAAAAGAGAAGAGAGAAGCATTTGGACGATTTTTGCAGGGAAAAGATGCAAATGAGTGGGAGATGTATAAAAGAAAGAGGCAGAAAGTCAAGAGAAAGATGCATGAGGTAAAGAAGAGGGCAAATGAGAGTTGCGGTGTGAGAGTATCATAGAATTTTAGGGAGAATAAAAAGATGTTTTGGAAGGAGTTAAATAAAGTGCGTAAGGCAAGGGAACAAATGGGAACTTCAGTGAAGGGGGCTAATGGGGAGGTGATAACAAGTAGTGGTGATGTGAGAAGGAGATGGAGTGAGTATTTGAAGGTTTGTTGAATGTGTTTGATTATAGAGTGGCAGATATAAGGTGTTTTGGTCGAGGTGGTGTGCAATGTGAGAGGGTTAGGGAAAATGATTTGGTAAACAGAGGAGAGGTAGTGAAAGCTTTGCGGAAGATGAAAGCCGGCAAGGCAGCGGGTTTGGATGGTATTGCAGTGGAATTTATTAAAAAGGGGGTGACTGTATTATTGACTGGTTGGTAAGCTTATGTAATGTATGTATGATTCATGGTGAGGTGCCTGAAGATTGGCGGAATGCTTGCATAGTGCCATTGTACAAAGGCAAAAGGGACAAAGGTGAGTGCTCAACATACAGAGGTATAAGTTTATTGAGTATTCCTGGGAAAATCATATGAGAGGGTGTTGATTGAGAGGGTGAAGGCATATACAGAGCATCAGATTGAGGAAAAGCAGTGTGGTTTCAGAAGTGGTAGAGGACGTGCGGATCAGGTGTTTGCTTTGGAGAATGTATGTGAGAAATACTTAGAAAAGCAAATGGATTTATATGTAGCATTTATGGATCTGGAGAAGGTATATGATAGAGTTGATAGAGATGCTCTGTGGAAGGTACTAAGAATATATGGTGTGGGAGGCAAAGTTGTTGGAAGTAGTGAAAAGTTATAATCGAGGATGTAAGGCATATGTTTGTGTAGGAAGAGAGGAAGGCAATTGGTTCTCAGTGAATGTAGGTTTGCGGCAGGGGTGTGGGATGTCTCCATGGTTGTTTAATTTCTTTAAGGTTGGGTTTGTTAGGGAGGTGAATGCAAGGGTTTTGGAAAGAAGGGCAGGTGTGCTGTCTGTTGTGGATGAGAAAGGCTATGGAAGTGAGTCAGTTGTTCGCTGAAGATGCAGGGGTGGTGGCTGATTCGTGTTAGAAACTCCAGAACCTTTTGACTGAGTTTGGTAAAGTGTTAGAAGGAAGAAAGCTGAGAGTAAATGTGAATAAGAGCAAGGTTATTAGGTATAGTACGGTTGAGGGACAAGTAAACTGGGAGATAAGTTTGAATGGACAAAAACTGGAAGAAGTGAAGAGTTTTAGATATCTGAGAGTGGATTTGGCAGCGGATGGACCCATGGAAGCGAAAGTGAATCATAGGGTGGGGGAGGGGCTAAAGTTCTCGGAGCGTTAAACAATGTGTGGAATTCGAGAACATTATCCCGGAAAGCAAAAATGGGTATGTTTAAAGAAATAGTGGTTCCAACAATGTTTTATGGTTGCAACACGTAGCCTATAGATAGAGATGTGCGGAGGAGGGTGGATGTGCTGAAAATGAGATGTTTGAGGACAATATGTGGTGTGAGGCGGTTTAATCGAGTAAGTAATAATGGGGTAAGAGAGATGTGTGGTAATAAAAAGAGTGTGGTTGAGAGAGCAGAAGAGGGTGTTTCGAAATGGTTTGGCCACATGGAGAGAATGAGTGAGTAAAGATTGACAAAGAGTATATTATTTTTTTATTTATTATACTTTGTCGCTGTCTCCCGCGTTTGCGAGGTAGCGCAATGAAACAGACGAAAGAAATGGCCCAACCCCCCCCATACACATGTATATACATACGTCCACACACGCAAATATACATACCTACACAGCTTTCCATGGTTTACCCCAGACGCTTCACATGCCTTGATTCAATCCACTGACAGCACGTCAACCCCGGTATACCACATCGCTCCAATTCACTATATTCCTTGCCCTCCTTTCACCCTCCTGCATGTTCAGGTCCCGATCACACAAAATCTTTTTCACTCCATCTTTCCACCTCCAATTTGGTCTCCCTCTTCTCCTCGTTCCCTCCACCTCCGACACATATATCCTCTTGGTCAATCTTTCCTCACTCATCCTCTCCATGTGCCCAAACCACCCAAAACACCCTCTTCTGCTCTCTCAACCACGCTCTTTTTATTTCCACACATCTCTCTTACCCTTACGTTACTCACTCGATCAAACCACCTCACACCACACATTGTCCTCAAACATCTCATTTCCAGCACATCCATCCTCCTGCGACCAACTCTATCCATAGCCCACGCCTCGCAACCATACAACACTGTTGGAACCACTATTCCTTCAAACATACCCATTTTTGCTTTCCGAGATAATGTTCTCGACTTCCACACATTCTTCAAGGCCCCCAGAATTTTCGCCCCCTCCCCCACCCTATGATGCACTTCCGCTTCTATGGTTCCATCCGCTGCCAGATCCACTCCGAGATATCTAAAACACTTCACTTCCTCCAGTTTATATATATAATAAATATATATATATATATATATTTATTTTTTTTATTATACTTTGTCGCTGTCTCCCGCGTTTGCGAGGTAGCGCAAGGAAACAGACGAAAGAAATGGCCCAACCCCCCCCCCCCAATACACATGTAAATACATACGTCCACACACGCAAATATACATACCTACACAGCTTTCCATGGTTTACCCCAGACGCTTCACATGCCTTGATTCAATCCACTGACAGCACGTCAACCCCGGTATACCACATCGCTCCAATTCACTCTATTCCTTGCCCTCCTTTCACCCTCCTGCATGTTCAGGCCCCGATCACACAAAATCTTTTTCACTCCATCTTTCCACCTCCAATTTGGTCTCCCTCTTCTCCTCGTTACCTCCACCTCCGACACATATGTCCTCTTGGTCAATCTTTCCTCACTCATCCTCTCCATGTGCCCAAACCACTTCAAAACACCCTCTTCTGCTCTGTCAACCTCGCTCTTTTTATTTCCACACATCTCTCTTACCCTTACGTTACTCACTCGATCAAACCACCTCACACCACACATTGTCCTCAAACATCTCATTTCCAGCACATCCATCCTCCTGCGCACACCTCTATCCATAGCCCACGCCTCGCAACCATACAACATTGTTGGAACCACTATTCCCTCAAACATACCCATTTTCGCTTTCCGAGATAATGTTCTCGACTTCCACACATTTTTCAAGGCTCCCAAAATTTTCGCCCCCTCCCCCACCCTATGATCCACTTCCGCTTCCATGGTTCCATCCGCTGACAGATCCACTCCCAGATATCTAAAACACTTCACTTCCTCCAGTTTTTCTCCATTCAAACTCACCTCCCAATTGACTTGACCCTCACCCCTACTGTACCTAATAACCTTGCTCTTATTCACATTTACTCTCAACTTTCTTCTTCCACACACTTTACCAAACTCAGTCACCAACTTCTGCAGTTTCTCACATGAATCAGCCACCAGCGCTGTATCATCAGCGAACAACAACTGACTCACTTCCCAAGCTCTCTCATCCCCAACAGACTTCATACTTGCCCCTCTTTCCAGGACTCTTGCATTTACCTCCCTTACAACCCCATCCATAAACAAATTAAACAACCATGGAGACATCACACACCCCTGCCGCAAACCTACATTCACTGAGAACCAATCACTTTCCTCTCTTCCTACACGTACACATGCCTTACATCCTCGATAAAAACTTTTCACTGCTTCTAACAACTTGCCTCCCACACCATATATTCTTAATACCTTCCACAGAGCATCTCTATCAACTCTATCATATGCCTTCTCCAGATCCATAAATGCTACATACAAATCCATTTGCTTTTCTAAGTATTTCTCACATACATTCTTCAAAGCAAACACCTGATCCACACATCCTCTACCACTTCTGAAACCGCACTGCTCTTCCCCAATCTGATGCTCTGTACATGCCTTCACCCTCTCGATCAATACCCTCCCATATAATTTACCAGGAATACTCAACAAACTTATACCTCTGTAATTTCCACTTCATACATACTATAATATGCAATTGAGTGGGAGAAGTATAAAAGAAAGAGACAGGAGGTCAAGAGAAAGGTGCAAGAGGTGAAAAAAAGGGCAAATGAGAGTTGGGGTGAGAGACTATCAGTAAATTTTAGGGAGAATAAAAAGATGTTCTGGAAGGAGGTAAATAGGGTGCGTAAGACAAGGGAGCAAATGGGAACTTCAGTGAAGGGCGCAAATGGGGAGGTGATAACAAGTAGCGGTGATGTGAGAAGGAGATGGAATGAGTATTTTGAAGGTTTGTTGAATGTGTCTGATGACAGAGTGGCAGATATAGGGTGTTTTGGTCGAGGTGGTGTGCAAAGTGAGAGGGTTAGGGAAAATGATTTGGTAAACAGAGAAGAGGTAGTAAAAGCTTTGCGGAAGATGAAAGCCGGCAAGGCAGCAGGTTTGGATGGTATTGCAGTGGAATTTATTAAAAAAGGGGGTGACTGTATTGTTGACTGGTTGGTAAGGTTATTTAATGTATGTATGACTCATGGTGAGGTGCCTGAGGATTGGCGGAATGCGTGCATAGTGCCATTGTACAAAGGCAAAGGGGATATATATATATATATATATATATATATATATATATATATATTTATATATATATATATATATATATATATATATATATATATATATATATAAATATATATATATATATATATATATATATATATATATATATATATATATATATATATATATATATATATATATGTATATATATATACTTACAGATTTTCCACAAGTTTTCCCAGCATAAGTAGTGTATGTGTTACAATTCTCATTAGTTTTCTTTTGTATGTAATGGAGCATTTGTGCATGATGATACAGTAGTTAACTAAACATAAAGTCCTCCACAAGACAGATGAGACAGGTCCTCCTCTTAACCTCTTCCTTTGTTTTTCCTTCCGGACGGCTGGCTGGCTGATTGTTGTTGATGCTGGCCTCACCTTCCCTTGTAAGTTCACGTCATTTTACACTACAGCAGCCAACACTAACACTTAAATTGCAAGGCAATGCATCCACTAATTATAATACATTTAACTGGCTGGATTGTACTCACCTACTGCAGCTTTTGTTTTAGTAATGTGAATAATATTCTCTTAAATGTCGTGATGACTAGTTGTAGGATTGAAATTAATGCAGTGGAAAAATTTAATTGACACTTTTGTTAAAGAATTTATAAGTAAACTTTGCAAAAAGATTTTTCTGTGCAGTACATACACTTCACACCCAATTCTTAATAACAAAATCGAAACATGATCTGTCAGTGTCTTTATCATTCAACTGAGTATTGTTTTATAGAATTAATAAGATTCCACTTCATACATACTATAATATGCATTGTTATCTTGCATGTCTTTTATGTATTAGTTATTTTCCGTTGCATGTAAGTTGTAGTATATGGCTTATTGAATTGGAACTAATTCTTATTTTTTGCATATTAACGGAAAATTAAGGTGTGTGTTTTGTTACTTATTGATACCGTATGGCAGGTGTAGCTGTACACTTATAGGGCCTCATCCATTGAACATTCCTTGCTATTGTACAACTTAGTAGATTTTTGTATGCTGTCTGCATCAATTACATTTTATAACAGGAAAAATGTATGCGAAAGTGCTAATTGATAGAGTGATAAAATTGACTGAATGCAAAATAAGCGAGGAGCAAGGGCGTTTTAGGAAAGGTAGGAGATGCGTGAATCAGATTGATGTGGTGAAAATTACTGTGGAAAAGTATCTAGCAAAAGGTAAGAAGCTGTTTACAGCTTTTGTGGATCTGGAGAAAGCTTATGACCAAGTCTATTGGAATGCAGAGTCGAGTGTTAAGATTACATGGGTACGCCGTGGGACTAGTGTTGCATTCTGTGAAAGCCTTCTTTAGAGTAGTGATTTGCTGTGTAAGAGTAAATGGAGAGTTGAACAAAAGTTTTGGTATACATGTGGGTGTGAGGCAGGGCTTTGTGATGGGTTTTTGATATATATCTATATATGGATCTGGCAGCGTATGGAAGCGGAAGTGGATCATAGGGTGGGGGAGGCAGCGAAAATCCTGGGAGTCTTGAAGAATGTGTGGAAGTCGAGAACATTATCTCGGAAAGCAAAAATGGGTATGTTTGAAGGAATAGTGGTCCCAACAATGTTGTATGGTTGCGAGGCGTGGGCTATGGATAGAGTTGTGCGCAGGAGGATGGATGTGCTGGAAATGAGATGTTTGAGGACAGTATGTGGTGTGAGGTGGTTTGATCGAGTAAGTAACGTAAGGGTTAGAGAAATGTGTGGAAATAAAAAGAGCGTGGTTGAGAGAGCAGAAGAGGGTGTTTGGAAATGGTTTGGGCACATGGAGAGAATGAGTGAGGAAAGATTGACCAAGAGGATATATGTGTCGGAGGTGGAGGGAACGAGGAGAAGTGGGAGACCAAATTGGAGGTGGAAAGATGGAGTGAAAAAGATTTTGTGTGATCGGGGCCTGAACATGCAGGAGGGTGAAAGGAGGGCAAGGAATAGAGTGAATTGGATCGATGTGGTATACCGGGGTTGACGTGCTGTCAGTGGATTGAATCGGCATGTGAAGCGTCTGGGGTAAACCATGGAAAGCTGTGTAGGTATGTATATTTGCGTGTGTGGACGTATGTATATACATGTGTATGGGGGTGGGTTGGGCCATTTCTTTCGTCTGTTTCCTAGCGCTACCTCGCAAACGCGGGAGACAGCGACAAAGCAAAAAAAAAAAAAAAAAAAAAAGAAATCTATATATATGGATATCCCTGGGGATAGGGGAGAAAGAATACTTCCCACGTATTCCCTGCGTGTCGTAGAAGGCGACTAAAAGGGGAGGGAGCGGGTGGCTGGAAATCCTCCCCTCTCGTTTTTTTTTTCAATTTTCCAAAAGAAGGAACAGAGAAGGGGGGCCAGGTGAGGATATTCCCTCAAAGGCCCAGTCCTCTGTTCTTAACGCTACCTCGCTAATGCGGGAAATGGCGAACAGTATAAAAAAAAAATATATATATATATATATATATATATATATATATATATATATATATATATATATATATATATATATATATATATATATATATATGTCTCAGGTGGAGGGAACGAGAAGTAAGTGGGAGACCAAATTGGAGATGGAAAGATGGAGTGAAATAGATTTTGAGTGATCGGGGCCTGAACATGCAGGAGGGTGAGAGCCGTTCAAGGAATCGAATAAATTGGAAAGATGTTGTATACCGGGGTCGACGTGCTGTCAATGAAATAAAACAGGGCATGTGAAGCGTCTTAGGAAAGACATGGAAAGTCTTGTGGGGCCTTGATGTGGAAAGGGAGCTGTGGGTTCGGTGCATTATTACACGACGCCTAGAAACTGAATGTGAACGAATGTGGCCTTTGTTGTCTTTTCCTAGCTCTACCTCACGCACATTCGGAGGGGGGGGAGGGGGTAATTATTTCATGTGTGGCGGGGTGGCGATGGGAATAACTATTGGCAGACAGTATGAATTATGTACATGTGTATATATGTATATGTCAGTGTGTGTTTATATATGTATACGGTGAGATGTATAGGTATATATGTTTGCGTGTGTGAACATGTATGTATATACATGTGTGTGTGGGTGGGTTGGGCCATTCTTTAGTCTATTTCCTTGCGCTATCTTGCTAACTCAGTAGACAGCGAAAAAAAAAATATATATAAAACAGTTATATATATATATATATATATATAAATATATATATATATATATATATATATATATATATATATTTTTTTTTTTGCTTTGTCGCTGTCTCCCGCGTTTGCGAAGTAGCGCAAGGAAACAGACGAAAGAAATGGCCCCCCCCCATACACATGTATATACATACGTCCACACACGCAAATATACATACCTACACAGCTTTCCATGGTTTACCCCAGACGCTTCACATGCCTTGATTCAATCCACTGACAGCACGTCAACCCCGGTATACCACATCGCTCCAATTCACTCTATTCCTTGCCCTTCTTTCACCCTCCTGCATGTTCAGGCCCCCATCACACAAAATCTTTTTCACTCCATCTTTCCACCTCCAATTTGGTCTCCCTCTTCTCCTCGTCCCCTCCACCTCCGACACATATATCCTCTTGGTCAATCTTTCCTCACTCATTCTCTCCATGTGACCAAACCATTTCATAACACCCTCTTCTGCTCTCTCAACCACGCTTTTTTTATTTCCACACATCTCTCTTACCCTTACGTTACTTACTCGATCAAACCACATCACACCACACATTGTCCTCAAACATCTCATTTCCAGCACATCCATCCTCCTGCGCACAACTCTATCCATAGTCCACGTCTCGCAACCATACAACATTGTTGGAACCACTATTCCTTCAAACATACACATTTTTGCTTTCCAAGATAATGTTCTCGACGTCCACACATTCTTCAAGGCTCCCAGAATTTTCGCCCCCTCCCCCACCCTATGATCCACTTCCGCTTCCATGGTTCCATCCGCTGCCAGATCCACTCCCAGATATCTAAAACACTTCACTTCCTCCAGTTTTTCTCCATTCAAACTCACATCCCAATTGACTTGACCCTCAACCCTACTGTACCTAATAACCTTGCTCTTATTCACATTTACTCTTAACTTTCTTCTTTCACACACTTTACCAAACTCAGTCACCAGCTTCTGTAGTTTCTCACATGAATCAGCCACCAGCGCTGTATCATCAGCGAACAACAACTGACTCACTTCCCAAGTTCTCTCATCCCCAACAGACTTCATACTTGCCCCTCTTTCCAAAACTCTTGCATTCACCTCCCTAACAACCCCATCCATAAACAAATTAAACAACCATGGAGACATCACACACCCCTGCCGCAAACCTACATTCACTGAGAACCAATCACTTTCCTCTCTTCCTACACGTACACATGCCTTACATCCTCGATAAAAACTTTTCACTGCTTCTAACAACTTGCCTCCCACACAATATATTCTTAATACCTTCCACAGAGCATCTCCATCAACTCTATCATATGCCTTCTACAGATCCATAAATGCTACATACAAATCCATTTGCTTTTCTAAGTATTTCTCACATACATTCTTCAAAGCAAACACCTGATCCACACATCCTCTACCACTTCTGAAACCACACTGCTCTTCCCCAATCTGATGCTCTGTACATGCCTTCAACCTCTCAATCAATACCCTCCCATATAATTTGCCAGGAATACTCAACAAACTTATACCTCTGTAATTTGAGCACTCATTCTTATCCCCTTTGCCTTTGTACAATGGCACTATGCACGCATTCCGCCAATCCTCAGGCACCTCACCATGAGTCATACATACATTAAATAACCTTACCAACCAGTCAACAATACAGTCACCCTCTTTTTTAATAAATTCCACTGCAATACCATCCAAACCTGCTGCCTTGCCGGCTTTCATCTTCCGCAAAGCTTTTACTACCTCTTCTCTGTTTACCAAATCATTTTCCCTAACCCTCGCACTTTGCACACCACCTCGACCAAAACACCCTATATCTGCCACTTATTCATTAAACACATTCAACAAACCTTCAAAATACTCACTCCATCTCCTTCTCACATCACCACTACTTGTTATCACCTCCCCATTTGCGCCCTTCACTGAAGTTCCCATTTGTTCCCTTGTCTTACGCACTTTATTTACCTCCTTCCAGAACATCTTTTTATTCTCCCTAAAATTTAATGATACTTTCTCACCCCAACTCTCATTTGTCCTTTTTTTCACCTCTTGCACCTTTCTCTTGACCTCCTGTCTCTTTCTTTTATACGTCTCCCACTCAATTGCATTTTTTCCCTGCAAAAATCGTCCAAATGCCTCTCTCTTCTCTTTCACTAATACTCTTACTTCTTCATCCCACCACTCACTACCCTTTCTAATCAACCCACCTCCCACTCTTCTCATACCACAAGCATCTTTTGCGCAATCCATCACTGATTCCCTAAATACATCCCATTCCTCCCCCACTCCCCTTACTTCCATTGTTCTCACCTTTTTCCATTCCTTACTCAGTCTCTCCTGGTACTTCCTCACACAAGTCTCCTTCCCAAGCTCACTCACTCTCACCACCCTCTTCACCCCAACATTCACTCTTCTTTTCTGAGAACCCATACAAATCTTCACCTTAGCCTCTACAAGATAATGATCAGACATCCCTCCAGTTGCACCTCTCAGCACATTAACATCCAAAAGTCTCTCGTTCGCGTGCCTGTCAATTAACACGTAATCTAATAACGCTCTCTGGCCATCTCTCCTACTTACATACGTATACTTATGTATATCTCGCTTTTTAAACCAGGTATTACCAATCATCAGTCCTTTTTCATCACATAAATCTACAAGCTCTTCACCATTTCCATTTACAACACTGAACACCCCATGTATACCATTTATTCCCTCAACTGCCACATTACTCACCTTTGCATTCAAATCACCCAACAGTATAACCTGGTCTCGTGCATCAAAACCACTAACACACTCATTCAGCTGCTTCCAAAACACTTGCCTCTCATGATCTTTCTTCTCATGCCCAGGTGCATATGCACTAATAATCACCCATCTCTCTCCATCAACGTTCAGTTTTACCCATATTAATCGAGAATTTACTTTCTTACATTCTATCACATACTTCCACAACTCCTGTTTTAGGAGTACTGCTATTCCTTCCCTTGCTCTTGTCCTCTCACTAACCCTGACTTTACTCCCAAGACATTCCCAAACCAATCTTATTTTGCTTTGTCGCTGTCTCCCGCGTTTGCAAGGTAGCACAAGGAAACAGACGAAAGAAATGGCCCAACCCACCCCCATACACATATATATACATACACGTCCACACACGCAAATATACATACCTATACATCTTAATGTACACATATATATACACACACAGACACATACATATATCCCCATCCACACAATTCACACTGTCTGCGTTTATTCATTCCCATCGCCACCTCGCCACATATGGAATACCATCCCCCTCCCCCCTCAGGTGTGCGAGGTAGCGCTACGAAAAGACAACAAAGGCCCCATTCGTTCACACTCAGTCTCTAGCTGTCATGTAATAATGTCCGAAACCACAGCTCCCTTTCCACATCCAGGCCCCACACAACTTTCCATGGTTTACCCCACACGCTTCACATGCCCTGATTCAAACCACTGACAGCACGTCAACCCCGGTATACCACATCGATCCAATTCACTCTATTCCTTGCCCGCCTTTCACCCTCCTGCATGTTCAGTCCCCGATCACTCAAAATCTTTTTCACTCCATCTTTCCACCTCCAATTTGGTCTCCCACTTCTCCTCGTTCCCTCCACCTCCGACACATATATCCTCTTGGTCAATCTTTCCTCACTCATTCTCTCCATGCGCCCAAACCATTTCAAAACGCCTTCTTCTGCTCTCTCAACCACGCTTTTTTTATTTCCACACATCTCTCTTACCCTTACATTACTTACTCGATCAAACCACCTCACATCACACATTATCCTCAAACATCTCATTTCCATCATATCCACCCTCCTGGGCACAACTCTATTCATAGCCCACGCCTCGCAACCATACAACATTGTTGGAAACACTATTCCTTCAAACATACCCATTTTTGCTTTCCGAGATAATGTTCTCGACTTCCACACATTCTTCAAGGCTCCCAGGATTTTCGCCCCCTCCCCCACCCTATGATTCACTTACGCTTCCATGGTTCCATCCGCTGCCAGATCCACTCCCAGATATCTGAAACACTTTACTTCCTCCAGTCTTTCTCCATTCAAACTTACCTCCCAATTCACTTAACCCTCAATCCTACTGTACCTAATAACCTTGCTCTTATTCACATTTACTCTTAACTTTCTTCTTTCACACACTTTACCAAACTCAGTCACCAGCTTCTGCAGTTTCTCACATGAATCAGCCATCAGCGCTGTATCATCAGTGAACAACAACTGACTCACTTCCCAAGCTCTCTCATCCCCAACAGACTTCATACTTGCCCCTCTTTCCAAAACTCTTGCATTCACCTCCCTAACAACCCCATCCATAAACAAATTAAACAACCATGGAGACGTCACACACACCTGCCGCAAACCTACATTCACTGAGAACCAATCACTTTCCTCTCTTCCTACAGGTACACATGCCTTACATCCTCGATAAAAACTTTTCACTGCTTCTAACAACTTCCCTCCCACACCATATATTCTTAATACCTTCCACAGAGCATCTCTATCCACTCTGTGATATGCCTTCTCCAGATCCATAAATGCTACATACAAATCCATTTGCTTTTCTAAGTATTTCTCACATACATTCTTCAAAGCAAACATGTGATCCACACATACTCTACCACTTCTGAAACCACACTGCTCTTCCCCAATCTGATGCTCTGTACATGCCTTTACCCTCTCAATCAATACCCTCCCATATAATTTACCAGGAATACTCAGCAAACTTATACCTCTGTAATTTGAACACTCACTCTTATCCCCTTTGCCTTTGTACAATGGCACTATGCACGCATTCCGCCAATCCTCAGGCACCTCACCATTAGTCATACATACATTAAATAACCTTACCAACAAGTCAATAATACAGTCACCCCTTTTTTAATAAAATCCACTGCAATACCATCCAAACCTGCTGCCTTGCCAGCTTTCATCTTCCGCAAAGCTTTTAGTACCTCTTCTCTGTTTATCAAATCATTTTCCCTAACCCTCTCACTTTGCACACCACCTCGACCAAAACACCCTATATCTGCCAGTCTATCATCAAACACATTCAGCAAACCTTCAAAATACTCACTCCATCTCCTTCTCACATCACCACTACTTGTTATCACCTCCCCATTTGCGCCCTATATATATATATATATATATATATATATATATATATATATATATATATATATATATATATATATATATATATATATATATATATATATATATGTATATATATATATATATATGTATATATATATATATATATATATATATATATATATATATATATATATATATATATATATATATATATATATATATATATATATATATATATGGTTTGGGCACATGGAGAGAATGAGTGAGGAAAGATTGACCAAGAGGATATATGTGTCGGAGGTGGAGGGAACGAGGAGAAGAGGGAGACCAAATTGGAGGTGGAAAGATGGAGTGAAAAGGATTTTGTGTGATCGGGGCCTGAACATGCAGGAGGGTGAAAGGAGGGCAAGAAATAGAGTGAATTGGAGCGATGTGGTATACAGGGGTTGACGTGCTGTCAGTGGATTGAATCAAGGCATGTGAAGCGTCCGGGGTAAACCATGGAAAGCTGTGTAGGTATGTATATTTGCGTGTGTGGACGTGTGTATGTATATGTGTATGGGGGGGGGGGGGGTTGGGCCATTTCTTTCGTCTGTTTCCTTGCGCTACCTCGCAAACGCGGGAGACAGCGACAAAGTATAAAAAAAAAGAAGAAAAAAAAAAAAAAATATATATATATATATATATATATATATATATATATATATATATATATATATATATATATATATATATATGTGTGTGTGTGCGTGTGTGTGTGTGTGTGTGTGTGTGTGAACATTCGTTCACATTCAGTGTCTAGCTGTCATGTATAATGCACCGAAACCACAGCTCCCTTTCCACATCCAGGTCCCACAAAGCTTTCCATGGTTTACCCCAGACGCTTCACATGCCCCGGTTCAATCCATTGACAGCACGTCGACACCGGTATACCACATCGTTCCAATTCACCCTATATCTTGCACGCCTCTCACCCCCGTGCTTGTTCAGGACCCGATCACTCAGAATCGCTTTACTCCATCTTTCCACCTCCAATTTGGTCTCCCGCTTCTCCATATTCCCTCCACCATTGGCATATCCATCATCTTTGTCAATCTCCCTTCACTACTTCTCTCCATGTGACCAAACCATCTCAAAACACCCTCTTCTGCTCCCTCAACCACACTCTTTTTATTACCACCCATCTCTCTTACCCTTTCATCACTTATTCGATCAAACCACCTTACACTACATATTCTTCTGAAACATCTCATTTCCAACACATTCACCCTCTTCCGCACAACTCTATGTATATAGCCCACGACTCGCAACCATATAGGACTGCTGGAGCTACTACATTTATATATATATATATATATACTTATATTTAGTTATTATGATACAGCGTTGGTGGCTGTTTCGGGTAAGTACTGCAGAAACTGGTGACTGAGTTTGGTTGAGTGTGTGAAAGATGAAAGCTGAGAGTAAATGTGAATAAGAAGGTCAATAGGTACAGTAGGGTTAAGGGAGAAATCAATTGGGAGGTAACTTTGAATGGAGAAAAACTGGAGGAAGTAAAGTGTTTTGGATATCCGCGAGTGGATTTCGCAGCGGATGGAGCCATGGAAGCAGTGGGGGAGGGGGGGCGAAAGTTCTTGGAGCGTTGTAAAATGTATGGAAGTCGAGAACTTTATCTTGGAAGGCAAAAATGGGTATGTTTGAAGGAATAGTGTTTCCAACAACGTCATATGGTTGTGAGGCGAGGGCTCTAGATAGAGTGTACGGAGGAGGGTGGATGTGCTGGAAATGAGATGTTTGAGGACAATATATGTTGTGAGGTGGTTTGATCGAGTAAGTAATGAGAGGGTGAGAGAGATGTGTGGTAATAAAAGGAGTGTGGTTGAGAGAGCGGAAGAGAGTGTTTTGAAATGGTTTGGTCATATGGAGAGAACGAGTGAGGAAAGATTGACAAAGAGATTATATGTTTCATAGGTGGAGGGAACGAGGAGAAGTGGGAGACCAAAATAGAGGTGGAAAGATGGAGTGAAAAAGATTTTGAGTGATCGGGACCTGAACATGCAGGAGGGTAAAAGGCGTGCAAATAATAAAGTGAATTGGAACGATGTGGTATACCGGTGACGACGTGCTGTCAATGGATTGAACCAGGGCATATGAAGCGTCTGGGGTAAACCATGGAAAGTCTTGTGGGGCCTTGATGTGGAAAGGGAGCTGTGGTTTCGGTGCATTATACATGACAGCTAGAGACTGAGATTGAGCAAATGTGTCCTTTGTTTTCTTTTCCTAGCGCTACCTCGCACATATGAGGGGAAGGGGGTTGTTATTTGATGTGTGGCGGGATGGCGACGGGAATGATTAAGGAAAGACAGTATGAGTTATGCACATGTGTATATATATATATATATGTATATATATATATATATATATATATATATATATATATATATATATATATATATATATATATATATATATATATATATATATATATATATATATATATATATATATATATATATATATATGTGTGTGTATGTATATGTATACGTTGTGCTGCATAGGTATGTATATGTGTGTGTGTTGACATGTGTATATGTACATGTGTATATTATGGGGTTGGGCCATTCTTTCGTCTGTTTTCTTGCGCTACCTCGCTGACGCGGGAAATAGCGAATAGCATGAAAGAAAGAAAAAGATTTATATATATATATATATATATATATATATATATATATATATATATATATATATATATATATATATATATACATATATATATATATATATTTTTTTTTTTTATTATTATTTTGCTTTGTCGCTGTCTCCCGCGTTAGCGAGGTAGCGCAAGGAAACAGACGAAAGAATGGCCCAACCCGCACACATACACATGTATATATATACATGTCCACCCATGCACAATATACATACCTATACATCTCAATGTACACATATATATACACACACAGACCTATACATATATACACACGTACATAATTCATACTGTCTGCCTTTATTTGTTCCCATCGCCACCTCGCCACACATGGAATAACAACCCCCTCCCCCTCGTGTGTGCGAGGTAGCGCTAGGAAAAACACCAAAGGCCCCATTCGTTCACACTCAGTCTCTAGCTGTCATGTAATACTGCACCGACACCACAGCTCCCTTTCCACATCCAGGCCCCACATACTTTCCATGGTTTACCCCATACGCTTCACATGCCCTGGTTCAATACATTGACAGCACGTCGACCCCGGTATACCACATCGTTCCAATTCACTCTATTTCTTGCATGCCTTTCACCCTCCTGCATGTTCAGGCCCCGATCACTCAAAATCTTTTTCACTCCATCTTTCCACCTCCAATTTGGTCTCCCACTTCTCCTCCTTCCCTCCACCTCCGACACATATATCCTCTTGGTCAGTCTTTCCCCACTCATTCTCTCCATGTGACCAAACCATTTCAAAACACCCTCTTCTGCTCTCTCAACCACACTCTTTTTATTTCCACACATCTCTCTCACCCTTACATTACTTACTCGATCAAACCACCTCACACCACATATTGTCCTCAAACATGTCATTTCCAGCACATCCACCCTCCTGCGCACAACTCTATCCATAGCCCACGCCTCGCAACCATACAACATTGTTGGAACAACTATTCCTTCAAACATACCCATTTTTGCTTTCCGAGATAATGTTCTCGACTTCCAAACATTCTTCAAGGCTCCCAGAATCTTCGCCCCCTCCCCCACCCTGTGATTCACTTCCGCTTCCATGGTTCCATCCGCTGCCAGATCCACTCCCAGATATCTAAAACACTTCACTTCCTCCAGCTTTTCTCAATTCAAACTTACCTCCCCAATTGACTTGACCCTCAAACCTACTGTACCTAATTACCTTGCTCTTATTCACATTTACTCTTAACTTTCTTCTTTCACACACTTTACCAAACTCAGTCACCAGCTTCTGCAGTTTCTTACATGAATCAGCCAACAGCGCTGTATCATCAGCGAACAACAACTGACTCACTTCCCAAGCTCTCTCATCCACAACAGACTGCATGCTTGCCCCTCTTTCCAAAACTCTTGCATTCACCTCCCTAACAACCCCATCCATAAACAAATTAAACAACCATGTAGACATCACACACCCCTGCCGCAAACCTACGTTCACTGAGAACCAATCACTTTCCTCTCTTCCTACACGTACACATGCCTTATATCCTCGATAAAATCTTTTCACTGCTTCTAACAACTTGCCTCCCACACCATATATTCTCAATACCTTCCACAGAGCATCTCTATCAACTCTATCATATGCCTTCTCCAGATCCATAAATGCTATATACAAATCCATTTGTTTTTCTAAGTATTTCTCGCATACATTCTTCAAAGCAAACACCTGATCCACACATACTCTACCACTTCTGAAACTACACTGCTCTTCCCCAATCTGATGCTCTGTACATGTCTTTACCCTCTCAATCAATACCCTCCCATATAATTTACCAGGAATACTCAACAAACTTATACCTCTGTAATTTGAGCACTCACTCTTATCCCCTTTGCCTTTGTACATTGGCACTATGCACGCATTCCGCCAATCCTCAGGCACATCACCATGAGTCATACATACATTAAATAACCTTACCAACCAGTCAACAGTACAGTCACCCCCTATTTTAATAAATTCCACTGCAATGCCATCCAATCCTGCTGCTTTGCCGGCTTTCATCTTCAGTAAAGATTTTACTACCTCTTCTCTATTTACCAAATCATTTTCCCTAACCCTCTCACTTTGCACACCACCTCGACCAAGACACCCCACATCTGCCACTCTATCATCAAACACATTCAACAAACCTTCAAAATACTCACTTGATCTCCTTCTCACATCACCACTACTTGTTATCACCTCCCCATTTGCCCCCTTCACTGAAGTTCCCATTTGCTCCCTTGTCTTACGCACTTTATTTACCTCCTTCCAAAACATCTTTTTATTCTCCCTGAAATCTAATGATACTCTCTCACCCCAACTCTCATTTGCCCTCTTTTTCACCTCTTGCACCTTTCTCTTGACCTCCTGCCTCTCTCATTTATACCTCTCCCACTCATTTGCATTTTTTCCCTGCAAAAATCGTTCAAATGCCTCTCTCTTCTCTTTCACTAATAATCTTACTTCTTCATTCCATCATTCACTACCTTTTCTAATCAACCCACCTCCCACGCTTCTCATGCCACAAGCATCTTTTGCGCAAGCCATCACTGCTTCCCTAAATACATCCAATTCCTCCCCAACTCCCCTTACCTCCTTTGTTCTCACCTTTTTCCATTCTGTACTCAGTCTCTCCTGGTACTTCCTCATACAAGTCTCCTTCCCAAGCTCACTTGCTCTCACCACTCTCTTCACCCCAACATTCTCTCTTCTTTTCTGAAACCCCCACAAATCTTCACCTTTGCTTCCACAAGATAATGATCAGACATCCCTCCAGTTGCACCTCTCGCACACTAACATCCAAAAGTCTCTCTTTCGTGCGTCTATCAATTAACACGTAATCCAATAACGCTCTCTGGCCATCTCTCCTACTTACATACATATACATATGTATATCTCGCTTTTTAAACCAGGTATTCCCAATCACCAGTCCTTTTTCAGCACATAAATCTACAAGCTCTTCACCATTTCCATTTACAACACTGAACACTCCATGTATACCGATTATTCACTCAACTGCCACATTACTCACCTTTGCATTCAAATCACCCATCACTATAACCGAGTCTTGTGCATCAAAACCACTAACACGCTCATTCAGCTGCTCCCAAAACACTTGCCTCTTATGATCTTTCTTCTCATGCCCAGGTGCATATGCACCAACAATCACCCATCTCTCTCCATCAACTTTCAGTTTTACCCAGGTCAATCTAGAATTTACTTTCTTACACTCTATCACATACTCCCACAACTCCTGATTCAGGAGTAGTGCTACTCCTTCCCTTGCTCTTGTCCTCTCACTAACCCCTGACGTTACTCCCAAGACATTCCCAAACCACTCTTCCTCTTTACCCTTTAGCTTCGTTTCACTCAGAGCCAAAACATCCAAGTTCCTTTCCTCAAACATGCTACCTATCTCTCGTTTTTTCTCATCTTGGTTACATCCACACACATTTAGACACTTCAATCTGAGATTTCGAGGAGGATGAGCACTCCTCGCGTGACTAATTCTTCTGTTTCCCCCTTTAGAAAGTTAGAATACAAGGAGGAGAGGGTTTCTGGCCCTCCGCTCCCGTCCTCTTTAGTCCCCTTCTACGACACGTGAGGAATGCGTGGGAAGTATTCTTAATCCCTTATCCCGAGGGATATATATATATATATATATTTATAGATATATATATATATATATATATATATATATATATATATATATATATATATATATATATATATATATATATATATATATATATATATATATATATATATATATATATATATATATATATATATATATGGTAAAGTGTGTGGAAGAAGAAAGTTAAGAGTAAATGTGAATAAGAGCAAGGTTATTAGGTACAGTAGGGTTGAGGGTCAAGTCAATTGGGAGGTGAGTTTGAATGGAGAAAAACTGGAGGAAGTGAGGTGTTTTAGATATCTGGGAGTGGATCTGGCAGCGGATGGAACCATGGAAGCGGAAGTGGATCATAGGGTGGGGGAGGGGGCGAAAATTCTGGGGGCCTTGAAGAATGTGTGGAAGTCGAGAACATTATCTCGGAAAGCAAAAATGGGTATGTTTGAAGGAATAGTGGTTCCAACAATGTTGTATGGTTGCGAGGCGTGGGCTATGGATAGAGTTGTGCGCAGGAGGATGGATGTGCTGGAAATGAGATGTTTGAGGACAATGTGTGGTGTGAGGTGGTTTGATCGAGTGAGTAACGTAAGGGTAAGAGAGATGTGTGGAAATAAAAAGAGCGTGGTTGAGAGAGCAGAAGAGGGTATTTTGAAGTGGTTTGGGCACATGGAGAGAATGAGTGAGGAAAGATTGACCAAGAGGATATGTGTCGGAGGTGGAGGGAACGAGGAGAAGAGGGAGACCAAATTCGAGGTGGAAAGATGGAGTGAAAAAGATTTTGTGTGATCGGGGCCTGAACATGCAGGAGGGTGAAAGGAGGGCAAGGAATAGAGTGAATTGGAGCGATGTGGTATACCGGGGTTGACGTGCTGTCAGTGGATTGAATCAAGGCATGTGAAGCGTCTGGGGTAAACCATGGAAAGCTGTGTAGGTATGTATATTTGCGTGTGTGGACGTATGTATATACATGTGTATGGGGGTGGGTTGGGCCATTTCTTTCGTCTGTTTCCTTGCGCTTCCTCGCAAACGCGGGAGACAGCGACAAAGTATAAAAAAAAAAAAAAAAAAAAAGAAATATATATATATATATATATATATATATATATATATATATATATATATATATATATATATATATATATATATATATATATATATATATATATATATATATATATATATGAACATATATGAAGGTGAAAGGCGTGCAAGGAATAGAGTGAATTGGTTGGATGTGGTATAACAGGGTCGACGTGCTGTCAATGGATTGAACCAGAGCATATGAAGCGTCCAGGGCAGCGGTTAGAGAAGTAATTGAAGAGCCGTGTGAAATCCATGTTGGAAGGTATCAGAATTTGGGCGTGATCGAGTATATTCATGTAAGTCCAAGGGGAAAATGAAACACGATAAGTTCCCAAGTGCAATTTCGTGTAAAAATCACATCATCAAGGGAGGTACAAGAAAGAAATATAAGTCAGTTGGTATACAACGAAAACAGTGGTTTCAATAGGCCACAAATGAAACTGAACTACAAGTTGGACCATCTTCTTGAAAACAATGACTGGACTTTGAACACGAGTACTTCTTTTGTTATAAATCTTTCCAATAACCAACAAGATAACGATTCTTTTTGTGCTTTGGGCTGTGGGTTAAGTTTTGCGTGCTTTGACAGGAAGCCAGCTGTGTTGATGTCACAAATTCTTTTTGTAATCTAGAGAACCACAGTAAGTTCTCTAATGATGAAATTAATTTCTCTAAGGGTTTAGTGTATGCCAGTTTGTGAAAACCAGTGGGTCCTAATTGCTCTGAGAGATATATAAGAGATATTAACACTTTAAAGAAGACAATGATATACATATTACTAAAGCAGATAAGGATAACACTGTTGTGATTATGGACAAAAGTAATTCTTTATCTAAAATGAATGATCATGCAAATGATGACACAACATATTCTAAACTCATTAAGGATCCCCTACAGGCAGTTAATTCCCATTTCAATAAAGAACGAAAGTTGTTGTTGAAAGGTAATAGTTCTCATATCAAAAGTTTGTCATCTTTGTCCCCTTCATTGCCATATGCGTATGGACTTATCGAAGCACAGAAACAAAATTTTCCAGCAAGACCTATGGTGAGTTCAGTAGGCTCCATCACATGCAAATTGTGTTTAGTTTCTTTATCAAGCTCTTTAGTGGATAAGATATCAAATTCTTATATCATGAACAATGTAGATTTAGTTGACAAGCTTAACAATATCAATGTTAATTTTGATTTCAAATTCATTAGCTTTGATGTTTCCTCGCTGTTCACAAAAATTCCAGTTGATAACCTTTTAGAATATCTATTTGATGTTTAAGATGATATTCATTTACCTATTTCAAAGTCTGTTTTCATTGAACTGATAAAATTTGTATAAAAGACCGTGTATTTCAATTCAATGGAGAATATCATGCTCAGAAATTTGGTATGGCAATGGGTAACCCTCTTTCACCTGTACTAAGTAATCTTTATATGGAATTCTCTGAAATGAAATTACTAGAGGACATCTTACCTTCTAATGCAATTTGGTTTTTGGTATGTGGATGATGTTTTTTGTGTTTGACTAACAAATGAAAATTTACAATTTACATTTCTCCCCTTACTTAACAGTTTAGTACCTCTAATCAAAGTTACTGTAGAAAATGAAAATACCGGTATGTTACCATTTCTAGATTGCATGATCCATGGGCAAGAAAAACAAGTTTAAATTTAGCATATACAAAAAAACCTACCAATATATGCTCATATATACATTATTACTCATCTCAACATGACAGAGTTGAGTTATCATCATTTATATCTATGTTCCTTAGGGCATTACGTATTTGCACTCCAGAGTTTATCGATGATGAATTTGAGAAGATATAATCTACTGAGTCTTAGTCGAAGTACCCTAGATCTTTCATTGATAAATCCCTTAAGTTAGCAAAGAAATCATTTCATAATCTTGAACCTAAACCTCCCACTGACATCAAGAATCATTTAGTTCTCACTTTTAGTAATAGTTTTACTCTACTTACCATGTTGCTTAAATCCTTTAATGTAAATGTTGCCTTCAGCATCAATGATACTATAAAGAATATCTTAATCAGGAACTCACCCGAAAATTCTCCTGGATGCATCTATCAAGTGCCATGTAGAAATAATAAGTTTTGTATTGGGCAGACTGACAAGGAACTTTCTGTTAGACTTAAGCATCATGAATATAGTATAAGAACAGGAGAAGAATCAAATACCTTGTTTAATCACGTTAAAAAGTATGATTATTGTATTGACTAGAGTAATGCCATCATAACTGTTAACTCTAACTACAGTACACGAGAAATATCATTGAGTACTCTATTATTAGATACAGTAAGAATTATAACCTTAATGTTAGTGAAATTCTATACAGATTGGAAAGCTTTATTGTTGATAAAATTTGTAAATAATTCCCCTTCTTGTCCACACGAGTTTATAATACGCTCGTTGTCTGTCTTACACAATCACTTGTTTACCAAATAGCGTCCCAGCCACGTCTCTTCGTTGTATATCTACTAACTTATATTTCTTTTCTGTATCTCCATTGATGATGTGATTATTACACGAAAGTGCATTTGGAAACTTATCGTGTTTCATTTTCCCCGTGGCCTCACAGCAATATACTTGATCACGCGAAAAATTGTGATCCTTTCCAATATATATATATATATATATATATATATATATATATATATATATATATATATATATATATATATATATATATATATATATATATATTATCCCTGGGGATAGGGGAGAAAGAATATTTCCCGTATTCCCTGCGTGTCGTGCAAGGCGACTAAAAGGGAAGGGATCGGGGGGCTGGAAATCCTTCCCTCTCGGTTTTTTTCTTTTTTTTTTTTTTTGATTTTCCAAAAGAAGGAACAGAGAAGGGGGCCAAGTGAGGATATTCCCTTAAAGGTCCAGTCCTCTGTTCTTAACGCTACCTCACTAACTCGGGAAATGGCGAATAGCATGAAAAGATATATATATATATATATATATATATATATATATATATATATATATATATATATATATATATATATATATATATATATATATATATATATATATATATATATTAATATATATATATATATATATATATATATATATATATATATTAATATATATATATATATATATATATATATATATATATATATAGAGAGAGAGAGAGAGAGAGAGAGAGAGAGAGATTAGCACGCATAGGGACTTTGCTCACGGCAGGATATCATGTTTTTTTCCCTTCCAGTAATCCGGCTTGCATTCTTAAATTCCTTACGTATTCACTGGGGCAGTACTAATTTCTCTGGTTCATTCTTTGAAAGTTAGATTGTTTACCGTGAAGATGCAAACGTCTTTGTTAGTTAATGAAGCTCTGTTTTGTTCCCACTCTATAAGGCATATAATGAACCTCAGGGTGGTGGTGAAATTACGTAACCCTTGTTAGAATATAATCAATTAGTCTCCATATTTCCTTTATTAAGGTGTCAGAACATTTACAGAACAGTTTATTTCCATTTAAAAACTTTTATGAACCAGAGTTGAAGACAAGTTGTTTACATGAAGGAGGGCGGCGCTTTGAAATCTGAGACTCTCTGCCACTTGCCAATTTGAATACGAAATCTGATGCAAATTCACTTACCCCCTGACGCTTAATTCATTTAGCTACGCCTGGGATGGCTGTGGGGCAGATGAGAGGGAAGAGGAAGCTAAAGCTGGTTCATTGTTAGACCAACAAGTGCAGCGATGGGAAGATGAACCAGACGAAATATTGATCGTCACAGTGGAAACACTGGAGAGCTTCGATGAAAAGTAGTGAAGACCAGAAAAGACAAGAATTTTGTGCTTATGAACATAATGAAAAGAGAAGCATATGAGAATCTGTGGAGTAAGACTAATAAAGATTTATGAGAAAAATAACATGATATCCTTGAAAGAAGACTTGTGTAAGAAGTAAGAGCGTGCTTGTAAAAAAGGCAGAAAGTCTGTCGAAGATGAGAAGATACTAAATACATCAAAAACTGATTGGTGAAGAAAGAAATATGACTACTGGAATAAAAGTTTAGAGGGAAGAGTGATAATACCTCACGAAAATGGAATCAATTGGGTTATGTTTGGAAGAGGAGGCGAGGTCGTGAAGAATGGAGCTTTTTAACGGATTAAGAAAGTGTGTAAGGAACCACGTAGTCTCATAAATGTGACATTGCACAATCGCTATGAAAGCAAGGTGGCTAAAACACTGAAAAGTCCGTCTAATAAAGTTGGAAAACTGTATCGAACTGTATGACTGTGACTGATCATGTTCAAAGTGTTACGGAACCGCTTGTATGAAAAAGAAATATGTTGAGTTTGAAAAGGTTGATGTGTGATCAGATGTCTGCACTTGGGCAAGTGATGAAGAAAGATTTAAAGAACAAGAAAAAGTAGGTAATATTTTGGGATCAAGAAAAGGCAGAAAATAAGTTGTTAGAACAGATTTATGAAAGTTTTATTCTCTATTGTACGCATGAAGGAATTCTAGATGCAGTTGAAAAACTTGATCAGAGGAAGTAAGGCATGTCTAATCTTAGGTGGCATCAGTGAGTGGCCAGATGTGTGGACGTAGAGACAGTAAAAAATGTCTTCGTAAATGGACCCGATGAGAGTCGAAACTATGAATATAACTCGTGTTGTCTCAGTAGAGTTGGTAAACGTGCATGTGATGCAAATTTCTAATAATCATGGTAGGCCCAATATATCATCATATCCATTGAAATATGAAAACATTATATGGCAAATGACAGTTCATTAGCAATCGATTTTCATTTTCATAGTGACCGACATGGCAAGGACAAATAATACGCTCAAAGCAAAACCATGGGTAAAAGAAAAAAGATGAAGAGAAACAAAGTAGAAATTGATTAGGGCTCTGCAAGTGTTTGTAGACCTGATTCTTAGAGGAAGAAAGGTTATATGAAAATGGGAAAGACAACAGAAGGGATAGAATTCCATAACTTACTTGTTCTAGGAAAGGACTTTTCATAACAGCCAACCCTCGAGTAGCCAATCTCCACAGAGATGTGGGAGGCACCAGCCAAACGCGTGCCACGGGCCCAAATTTTGGGGATAGGGATACATGCAGACAGTTCACACAAACATTGGCCGAACTAATACCTACGATATATAGAGACTGCAGCAATATTACAGCGTACGGAAGGGAAGGTTGAAGAGACGTGATGCCAGAAGAATTAGAAACGGAAGGCTTTTGATTCCACTCTAGGTGGAATGTGAACCTCCCCAGATATGTGAACATGTTCCATACTAGAGCGGTTGCATATTAGAGGTGTTCACAAGAGGAGCAGACTTTGTGATGCAGATTTTATGGGAGTTTCAAAGATAGAGTGGAGGAAATGGTTATGCTCAACATGTTTATGATATTACAAAGTTGAATTGTAGTATTTAGAACTGAAAATATTTTCAAAAGGAAACAAGCAATTCTAGGAACGTGACTTGGGGAGAATTGCGTTATATCACTATAAAATCTTACAAGGCTAATTCGAAAGGTTGCACAGGTCAGAAATGAGAAAGAAAATGTGATCAGTATGAAAAAGAGGTGCAGAATTAAATGGAAAGAGGAGGAAAAGTAAATTGAAGTATGTAAAGTGGAATCAGCATAAGAGTGAATAGGATAAGCATTAAGAGAGAGATTATTTACTGAGAAAAGAAAAAGAATAGGTGAGAAGACAGAGCCCTGAGGAACACCACTAGTGATGGGATAGGAGGGGAAAGTCATTCCATCGACGATTACTGCAATAGAACGGCCTGAAAGGAAACAACGCGTTAGAGAACATAAGGAAAACAGTGAAACCAAAGAAAGGGTGTTTAGAAAGCAAAGATTTATGCCACACCCAGACAAATACTTTGGAGATGTCAAGGGCTAAGATAAAAGTTTCACAAAATTTCCTGAGAGAGTTACATAAGTGAGCAATGTAGACCTGCCTCTGCAAAATCCATCTGAAAAAATGGTATGTGTTTTTAAGAGTTTGAGGAAGTAAGAGTTTAGGAGAGTCAAAGATTTTGGAGGCAGCAGATGTGAGAGCAACTGAGCGATAGTCAGAAGGGTTAGTCCTGGTTTTAAGACAGAAGCAAAATAGGCGAGCAAGGATTGGAGTTAGCTCCGAAGTACACCCCCTTAGAACATGAGGAGGTATGTCATCTGAGCCAATACGCCTTGTCCACCTGAGTCTGGGAGACCATCTTGAAGACCTTGAGCGTGGAGAGTATAGGATATGGCAAAGGTTTAGAAGGAGGAGATCTAGCTGGAGGAGTGGAATATGAATCATCCAGAGTTAAGTTAACAGAAAACTAAGCGCCAAAAAGAGCGGATTTACCTATCAGCTGGAGAGTTATCAATAGACCGATCGTGTTGGAAAGAGGATAGGTTGAATGACAGTTGCTGTAGATGTCTTTGGTTACGGACCATGAAGCTTTGACAGTAGAAGTCAAGTCAGCATACTTTCCTTTTATCAAAGTGCATTTGACTTTGAATAACTGCCTTGCAAGTATTCCGAGCAGAAATGAAAGCAGACAGCGTTTCTCGGGAAGAGAAGAGTTTTATGGTCTTGCACGCACCACTCCTGATGCGACAGGCATCAGAGCAGGAGCAATCAAACCACGTCTAAAGGGAAAAATATTCAGAACAAGACGGGATGCAGGTCTCTGTCCCAGCTAATATAACCGACGCTAAAAGTTCAGTGCAACACAAGGCATCTGACCAGCGAAGCAGCACTAATCCTAGGACAATTCAGTAATGAAGATGAACAGAGGTAACCACTAGCTTTCCCAAAATATCAAAACTAGCACTTTAAGGCGGAGATAGAGGATGGGCGTGCCCAATGAGAAGTAATAGAAATAATATGTTAGAGTAACCGAAGGGGGTAAAAAATAATGTATGTATATATGTACAGTGGGAGGGTTCAGAGTTATAAAAAAAGGTCATGTGTGTTAAAAGAATAGTCATCCCGATAGAGAACTCAAGTAGGTGGTTTGATTGATTGTTCCAGATCGTTGAAGTGAGAGAAAAAAGGAAAAAAGCTTTGGCTCCCCCTGGGATTGTAGTGTACAATGAAATCAATCCTCTACATAGAGAATCTCGGTGAGTGGATGAAAAAGTTTCGTGGCAAGAAGTCAAACAGTCAAAGAGCTGTACAAAGTCTGAGGAACTGGAAGGATGATAAACGAAACATTAAAGCAAGGTGATGGAAGGTAGAGAGATTTTCAGCTAGATGACATCGAAGGCAGGAGACTCAAGAGCAATATCGGGTTTTGTACTAAAATATGCACAAATCCCACCTTTAAAGCGAAAACGATGATAACGATCATAGCTGGAGATCTGATAGTGTAGAGAAGAATAAGCCTTGGACAGTAGAATTTCAGAGAGAAGTAAAATATCAGGGGAGGAAGTAATCAGATGATGGTCACCAGAGGGTACATTAGAACCAACACCGCGAATGTTGCAGATGTGGATAGAGAAGGCGCCAGGTCTTGGAACTGTAGCTATGGATGTTGGATGGATCCCAGTTGCATGGTGGGGGTAAAGTGGGTCTTGAGATCTGCCTAACCGCTCAACCATCTCCTACCGGAGAGTACTGTGGTAGTTGTACTGCCTTAAATCAGAATCTGGAAAGTAGGTACAAAAATAGAAAAAGAAATAGTTATGTGTGTTATGTTTTGTCAAAACAGTGATGGCTAACTGCTTCACCTCCATTATCCTTCCTGAAACCCAGACGGTAGTACCTCCCTCGTCGGTGGTGCATTCCATTCGCCTCTGCTACTACGGAATAACGTCAACAGTGGGTGACGCCTTCTATTACAATACCAAGAAAGAAGGACTACCAATGTGAAGCCAGATCAATGGGCATTTCTTGAATTCCTTTTACCGTGGTGTCATATTTTTCCAAGAAGGTGGTAAGATTCTTTTTCTATCGAATGTACTTAAGAGGTAATGTCACCATTGTCTTTTGAGTGTTTCTATAAGACATTACATGAGTTAGGATAATAGTTGTTAATTGCTGAACCATAATGAATTGAAGTAAATTTTCTCCAACTGTTATACATAAATGATTGTGTTTTGTTAGCTGAATCACAGTAGTTGGTTAAAGTGAAAGGTATCTTTGGTGATGAAAGTAGGTCTAGTTTTTGAGAAATAGGTTATTACAATACAATATCAGCTTGAATAGAGAGGAAATAAAAGTCCCAGATAAGTTCAGGTATTAGAGGAGATATACCGCAAAAATGGTTGTGGAAAAACTAAGGATGAGAGAAAGTCTTTTGAATTGCTTTGAAAGCCTTCGTGGAGTGTACAAAAAGATTTTGTAAGCGAATGCTTATTTCTGTATGTCCGAACTCATATATAGATGTGAAACTTCTTTTATATGGATCCGGATAAGTAAAGAATGAAGGGGACAGAGATGGATAACTTACGTGATATTAGACTGAGAGATGTGAAAAGTATGATGTAAGGAATCATTAGAAAGACGTGTGAGCATTTCTTTTTTCCTAGATAATATTTTACTGTGAAAAGTGTGTGTGAACTGCACCACCTTATATTCTGTGACGTTTATTTTGCATCTTGATTTCCCGCATTATTTTTTAGAACTTCAGGACTGTACGGTAGATATTCTGGGTCATAACCGGCATTCAGTACCTGTAATTAATTTTCTCAATTCTAACCTCTTATCCTTTTCTACAAATCTCGACCAATAGCATTTTGTGCTTTCATTCCTTCCTTCAAAATTTCTAGAGTATTTATTCACACTCGTTGCTGCGAAAGACGTCTTTGAAATGAGCGATCACGGATTAATGTTATTCGCAAGCAAATACACCTTTGTGTTAGTAGGTTAGCGAGCAAATGAGTGAGACATTAAGTAAAACTTCTGACCAAGCATCAGTTCACAAATTTCCAATCACCTTTACATGCCATTTCTAATTATCTGATTCTTCATCAGATTACAGTAACAGTATGTTAGGAGGTGGAATTAAACTGGAACTGCTTGCTTCAAAATTTGGACTAAGTATTGCCAAGTATCTGCAGGAACTCTGCATTAGACATGGCAGCTAGAGACTGAATGTGAGCAAATGTGGCCCTTGTGTTCATTTCCTAGCATTACCTCGCACGCATGCGGGGCAGAGGGCTGTAATTTTATGTGTGCCGTGGTGGCGACGTGAATGAGTAAAGGCAGCAAATGTGAATTTTGTATGTGTATGTCCGTATATACATATATATATATATATATATATATATATATATATATATATATATATATATATATATATATATATATATATATATATATATATATATACATATATATATATATATATATATATATATATATATATAGGCGACTAGAGGGGCGGGAGCGGGGGGGCCAGAAATCCTCCCCTCCTTGTATTTTAACTTTCTAAAAAATGGGAAACAGAAGGAGTCACGCGGGGAGTACTCATCCTCCTCGTAGACTCAGATTGGGGTGTCTAAATGTGTGTGGATGTAACCAAGATGTGAAAAAACGAGAGATAAGTAGTATGTTTGAGGAAAGGAACCTAGATGTTTTGGCTGTGAGTGAAACGAAGCTCAAGGGTAAAGGGGAAGAGTGGTTTGGGAATGTCTTGGGAGTAAAGTCAGGGGTTAGTGACAGGACAAGAGCAAGGAAAGGAGTAGCAGTACTCCTGAAACAGGAGTTGTGGGAGTATGTGATAGAATGTAAGAAAGTAAATTCTCGATTAATATGGGTAAAACTGAAAGTTGATGGAGAGAGGTGGGTGATTATTGGTGCATATGCACCTGGGAATGAAAAGAAAGATCATGAGAGGCAAGTGTTTTGGGAGCAGCTGAATGAGTGTGTTAGTGGTTTTGATGCACAAGACCGGGTTATAGTGATGGGTGATTTGAATGCAAAGGTGAGTAATGTGGCAGTTGAGGGAATAATTGGTATATATGGGGTGTTCAGTGTTGTAAATGGAAATGGTGAAGAGCTTGTAGAGTTCTGTGCTGAAAAATGACTGGTGATTGGGAATACCTGGTTTAAAAAGCGAGATATACACAAGTATACGTATGTAAGTAGGAGAGATGGCCAGAGAGAGTTATTGGATTACGTGTTAATTGACAGGCGCGCGAAAGAGAGACTTTTGGATGTTCATGTGCTGCGAGGTGCAACTGGAGGGATGTCTGATCATTATCTTATGGAGGCTAAGGTGAAGATTTGTATGGGTGTTCAAAAAAGAAGAGTGAATGTTGGGGTGAAAAGGGTGGTGAGAGTAAGTGAGCTTGGGAAGGAGACTTGTGTGAGGAAGTACCAGGAGAGACTGAGTACAGAATTGAAAAAGGTGAGAACAATGGAAGTAATCGGAGTGGGGGATGAATGGGATGTATTTAGGGAATCAGTGATGGAGTGCGCAAAAGATGCTTGTGGCATGAGAAACGTGGGAGGTGGGTTGATTAAAAAGGGTAGTGAGTGGTGGGATGAAGAAGTAAGATTATTAGTGAAAGAGAAGAGAGAGGCATATGGACGATTTTTGCAGGGAAAAATTGCAATTGAGTGGGAGATGTATAAAAGAAAGAGACAGGAGGTCAAGATAAGGGGGCAAGAGGTAAAAAAGAGGGCAAATGAGAGTTGGGGTGAGAGAGTATCATTAAATTTTAGGGAGAATAAAAAGATGTTCTGGAAGGAGGTAAATAAAGTGCGTAAGACAAGGGAGCAAATGGGAACTTCAGTGAAGGGGTGCTAATGGTGAGGTGATAAAAAGTAGTGGTGATGTGAGAAGGAGATGGAGTGAGTATTTTGAAGGTTTGCTGAATGTGTTTGATGATTGAGTGGCAGAAATAGGGTGTTTTGGTCGAGGTGGTGTGCAAAGTGACAGGGTTAGGGAAAATGATTTGGTAAACAGAGAAGAGGTAGTAAAAGCTTTGCGGAAGATGAAAGCCGGCAAGGCAGCAGGTTTGGATGGTATTGCAGTGGAATTTATTAAAAAAGGGGGTGACTGTATTGTTGACTGGTTGGTAAGGTTATCTAATGTATGTATGACTTATGGAGAGGTGCCTGAGGATTGGCGGAATGCGTGCATAGTGCCATTGTACAAAGGCAAAGGGGATAAGAGTGAGTGCTCAAATTACAGAGGTATAAGTTTGTTGAGTATTCCTGGTAAATTTATGGGAGGATATTGATTGAGAGGGTGAAGGCATGTACAGAGCATCAGATTGGGGAAGAGCAGTGTGGTTTCAGAAGTGGTAGAGGATGTGTGGATCAGGTGTTTGCTTTGAAGAATGTATGTGAGAAATACTTAGAAAAGCAAATGGATTTGTATGTAGCATTTATGGATCTGGAGAAGGCATATGATAGAGTTGATAGAGATGCTCTGTGGAAGGTATTGAGAATATATGGTGTGGGAGACAAGTTGTTAGAAGCAGTGAAAAGCTTTTATCGAGGATGTAAGGCATGTGTACGTGTAGGAAGAGAGGAAAGTGATTGGTTCTCAGTGAATGTAGGTTTGCGGCAGGGGTGCGTGGTGTCTCCATGGTTGTTTAATTTGTTTATGGATGGGGTTGTTAGGGAGGTGAATGCAAGAGTATTGGAAAGAGGGGCAAGTATGCAGTCTCTTGTGGATGAGAGAGGTTGGGAATTGAGTCAGTTGTTGTTCGCTGATGATACAGCGCTGGTGGCTGATTCATGTGAGAAACTGCAGAAGCTGGTGACTGAGTTTGGTAAAGTGTGTGAAAGAAGAAAGTTAAGAGTACATGTGAATAAGAGCAAGGTTATTAGGTACAGTAGGGTTGAGGGTCAAGTCAATTGGGAGTTAAGTTTGAATGGAGAAAAACTGGAGGAAGTAAAGTGTTTTACATATCTGGGAGTGGATCTGGCAGCGGATGGAACCATGGAAGCGGAAGTGAATCATAGGGTGGGGGAGTGGGTGAAAATCCTGGGAGCCTTGAAGAATGTGTGGAAGTCGAGAAAATTATCTCGGAAAGCAAAAATGGGTATGTTTGAAGGAATAGTGGTTCCAACAATGTTGTATGGTTGCGAGGCGTGGGCTATGGATAGAGTTGTTCGCAGGAGGGTGGATGTGCTGGAAATGAGATGTTTGAGGACAATATGTGGTGTAAGGTGATTTGATCGAGTAAGTAATGTAAGGGTAAAAGAGATGTGTCGAAATAAAAACAGCGTGGTTGAGAGAGCAGAAGAGGGTGTTTTGAAATGGTTTGGGCACATGGATAGAATGAGTGAAGAAAGATTAACCAAAAGGATATATTTGTCGGAGGTGGAGGGAACGAGGAGAAGTGGGAGACCAAATTGGAGGTGAAAAGATGGAGTGAAAAAGATTTTGAGTGATCGGGGCCTGAACATGCAGGAGGGTGAAACCCGGGCAAGGAATAGAGTGAAATGGAACGATGTGGTATACCGGGGTTGACGTGCTGTCAGTGGATTGAATCAGAGCATGTGAAGCGTCTGGGGTAAACCATGGAAAGTTGTGTGGGGCCTGGATGTGGAAAGGGAGCTGTGGTTTCGGGCATTATTGCATGACAGCTAGAGACTGAGCGTGAACGAATGAGGCCTTTCTTGTCTTTTCCTAGCGCTACCTCACACACATGAGGGGGGAGGGGGATGGTATTCCACGTGCGGCGAGGTAGCGATGGGAATGAATAAAGGCAGACAATGTGAATTTTGTGCATGGTTATATATGTATGTGTCTGTGTGTGTATATATATGTGTACAATGAGATGTATAGGTATGCATATTTGCGTGTGTGGACGTGTATGTATATGGGGGTGGATTCGGCCATTTCTTTCGTCTATTTCCTTCCGCTACCTCACAAACGCGAGAGACAGTGACAAAGCAAAATAATAATAAAATATATATATATATATATATATATATATATATATATATATATATATATATATATATATATATATATATATATATATATATATATATATATATATATATATGTGACGGAGTTTGGTAAAGTGTGTGGAAGAAGAAAGTTAAGAGTAAATGTGAATAAGAGCAAGGTTATTAGGTACAGTAGGGTTGAGGGTCAAGTCAATTGGGAGGTGAGTTTGAATGGTGAAAAACTGGAGGAAGTGAAGTGTTTTAGATATCTGGGGGTGGATCTGTCAGCGGATGGAACCATGGAAGCGGAAGTGGATCAAAGGGTGGGGGAGGGGGCGAAAATTTTGGGAGCCTTGAAAAATGTGTGGAAGTCGAGAACATTATCCCGGAAAGCAAAAATGGGTATGTTTGAAGGAATAGTAGTTCCAACAATGTTGTATGGTTGCGAGGCGTGGGCTATGGATAGAGTTGTGCGCAGGAGGATGGATGTGCTGGAAATGAGATGTTTGAGGACAATGTGTGGTGTGAGGTGGTTTGATCGAGTAAGTAACGTAAGGGTAAGAGAGATGTGTGGAAATAAAAAGAGCGTGGTTGAGAGAGCAGAAGAGGGTGTTTTGAAATGGTTTGGGCACATGGAGAGAATGAGTGAGGAAAGATTGACCAAGAGGATATATGTGTCGGAGGTGGAGGGAACGAGGAGAAGAGGGAGACCAAATTGGAGGTGGAAAGATGGAGTGAAAAGGATTTTGTGTGATCGGGGCCTGAACATGCAGGAGGGTGAAAGGAGGGCAAGGAATACAGTGAATTGGAGCGATGTGGTATACAGGGGTTGACGTGCTGTCAGTGGATTGAATCAAGGCATGTGAAGCGTCCGGGGTAAACCATGGAAAGCTGTGTAGGTATGTATATTTCCGTGTGTGGACGTGTGTATGTACATGTGTATGGGGGGGAGTTGGGCCATTTCTTTCGTCTGTTTCCTTGCGCTACCTCGCAAACGCGGGAGACAGCGACAAAGTATAAAAAAAAAAAAAAAAAAAATATATATATATATATATATAGATATATATATATATATATATATATATATATATATATATATATATATATATATATATATATATATATATATATATATATATATATATATATATATATATATATATATATGTATATATATATATATATATATATATATATATATATATATATATATATATATATATATATATATATATATATATATATATATATACATATATATATATATATATATATATATATATATATATATATATATATATATATATTATTATTATTTATACTTTGTCGCTGTCTTCCCGCGTTTGCGAGGTAGCGCAAGGAAACAGACGAAAGAAATGGCCCAACCCCCCCCCCCATACACATGTATATACATACGTCCACACACGCAAATATACATACCTACACAGCTTTCCATGGTTTACCCCAGACGCTTCACATGCCTTGATTCAATCCACTGACAGCACGTCAACCCCGGTATACCACATCGCTCCAATTCACTCTGTTCCTTGCCCTCCTTTCACCCTCCAGCATGTCCAGGCCCCGATCACACAAAATCTTTTTCACTCCATCTTTCCACCTCCAATTTGGTCTCCCTCTTCTCCTTGTTCCCTCCACCTCCGACACATATATCCTCTTAGTCAATCTTTCCTCACTCATCCTCTCTATGTGCCCAAACCACTTCAAAACACCCTCTTCTGCTCTATCAACCACGCTCTTTTTATTTCCACACATCTCTCTTACCCTTACGTTACTCACTCGATCAAACCACCTCACACCACACATTGTCCTCAAACATCTCATTTCCAATACATCCATCCTCCTGCGCACAACTCTATCCATAGCCCACGCCTCGCAACCATACAACATTGTTGGAACCACTATTCCTTCAAACATACCCATTTTTGCTTTCCGAGATAATGTTCTCGACTTCCACACATTCTTCAAGGACCCCAGAATTTTCGCCCCCTCCCCCACCCTATGATTCACTTCCGCTTCCATGGTTCCATCCGCTGCCAGATCCACTCCCAGATATCTAAAACACTTCACTTCCTCCAGTTTTTCTCCATTCAAACTCACCTCCCAATTGACTTGACCCTCAACCCTACTGTACCTAATAACCTTGCTCTTATTCACATTTACTCTTAACTTTCTTCTTCCACACACTTTACCAAACTCAGTCACCAGCTTCTGCAGTTTCTCACATGAATCAGCCACCAGCGCTGTATCATCAGCGAACAACAACTGACTCACTTCCCAAGCTCTCTCATCCCCAACAGACTTCATACTTGCCCCTCTTTCCAAAACTCTTGCATTTACCTCCCTAACAACCCCATCCATAAACAAATTAAACAACCATGGAGACATCACACACCCCTGCCGCAAACCTACATTCACTGAGAACCAACCACTTTCCTCTCTTCCTACACGTACACATGCCTTACATCCTCGATAAAAACTTTTCACTGCTTCTAACAACTTTCCTCCCACACCATATATTCTTAATACCTTCCACAGAGCATCTCTATCAACTCTATCATATGCCTTCTCCAGATCCATAAATGCTACATACAAATCCATTTGCTTTTCTAAGTATTTCTCACATACATTCTTCAAAGCAAACTCCTGATCCACACATCCTCTACCACTTCTGAACCCACACTGCTCTTCCCCAATCTGATGCTCTGTACATGCCTTCACCCTCTCAATCAATACCCTCACATATAATTTACCAGGAATACTCAACAAACTTATACCTCTGTAATTTGAGCACTCACTCTTATCCCCTTTCCCTTTGTACAATGGCACTATGCACGCATTCCGCCAATCCTCAGGCACCTCACCATGAGTCATACATACATTAAATAACCTTACCAACCATTCAACAATACAGTCACCCCTTTTTTAATAAATTCCACTGCAATACCATCCAAACCTGCTGCCTTGCCGGCTTTCATCTTCCGCAAAGCTTTCACTACCTCTTCTCTGTTTACCAAATCATTTTCCCTAACCCTCTCACTTTGCACACCACCTCGACCAAAACACCCTATATCTGCCACTCTATCATCAAACACATTCAACAAACCTTCAAAATACTCACTCCATCTCCTTCTCACATCACCACTACTTGTTATCACCTCCCCATTTGCGCCCTTCACCGAAGTTCCCATTTGCTCCCTTGTCTTACGCACTTTATTTACCTCCTTCCAGAACATCTTTTTATTCTCCCTAAAATTTAATGATACTCTCTCACCCCAACTCTCATTTGCCCTTTTTTTCACCTCTTGCACCTTTCTCTTGACCTCCTGTCTCTTTCTTTTATACATCTCCCACTCAATTGCATTTTTTCCCTGCAAAAATCGTCCAAATGCTCTCTCTTTCTCTTTCACTAATACTCTTACTTCTTCATCCCACCACTCACTACCCTTTCTAATCAACCCACCTCCCACTCTTCTCATGCCACAAGCATCTTTTGCGCAATCCATCACTGATTCCCTAAATACATCCCATTCCTCCCCCACTCCCCTTACTTCCATTGTTCTCACCTTTTTCCATTCTGTACTCAGTCTCCCCTGGTACTTCCTTACACAGGTCTCCTTCTCAAGCTCACTTACTCTCACCACCCTCTTCACCCCAACATTCACTCTTCTTTTCTGAAAACCCATACAAATCTTCACCTTAGCCTCCACAAGATAATGATCAGACATCCCTCCAGTTGCACCTCTCAGCATATTAACATCCAAAAGTCTCTCTTTCGCACGCCTGTCAATTAACACGTAATCCAATAACGCTCTCTGGCCATCTCTTCTACTTACATAAGTATACTTATGTATATCTCGCTTTTTAAACCAGGTATTCCCAATCATCATTCTTTTTCAGCACATAAATCTACAAGCTCTTCACCATTTCCATTTACAACACTGAACACCCCATGTATACCAATTATTCCCTCAACTGCCACATTACTCACCTTTGCATTCAAATCACCCATCACTATAACCCGGTCTCGTGCATCAAAACCACTAACACACTCATTCAGCTGCTCCCAAAACACTTGCCTCTCTTGATCTTTCTTCTCATGCCCAGGTGCATAGTATGAAAAATAGTATGAAAAAAAAAGAATATATATATATATATATATATATATATATATATATATATATATATATATATATATATATATATATATATATATATTTTCTTTCTTTTAAACTATCCGCCATTTCCCGCACTAGCGAGGTAGCGTCAAGAACAGAGGACTGGGCCTTTGTGGAATATCCTCATCTGGCCCCCTCTGTTCCTTCTTTTGGAAAAAAAAAAAAAAAAAAAAAAAAGAGAGGGGAGGATTTCCAGCCTCCCGCGCACTCCCCTTTTAGTCGCCTTCTACGACACGCAGGGAATACGTGGGAAGTATTCTCCATCCCCTATCCCCTATATATATATATCTTTCTTTTCTTTCAAACTATTCGCCATTTCCCGCATTAGCAAGGTAGCGTTAAGAACAGAGGACTGGGCCTTTGAGGGAATACCCTCACCTGGCCCAATTCTCTGTTCCTTCTTTTGGAATATTGAAAAAAAAAAAAACGAGAGGGGAGGATTTCCAGCCCCCCGCTCCCTCCCCTTTTAGTCGCCTTCTACGACACGCAGGGAATACGTGGGAAGTATTCTTAATCCCCTATTCCCAGGAATATATATATATATATATATATATATATATATATATATATATATATATATATATATATATATATATATATTCATATATATATATATATATATATATATATATATATATATATATATATATATATATATATATATATATATATATATATATATATGAGAAGAGTGGGAGGTGGGTTGATTAGAAAGGGTAGTGAGTGGTGGAATGAAGAAGTAAGATTATTAGTGAAATAGAAGAGAGAGGCATTTGGACGATTTTTGCAGGGAAAAAATGCAATTGAGTGGGAGATGTATGAAAGAAAGAGACAGGAGGTCAAGAGAAAGGTGCAAGAGGTGAAAAAGAGGGCAAATGAGAGTTGGGGTGAGAGACTATCATTAAATTTTAGGGAGAATAAAAAGATGTTCTGGAAGGAGTAAATAAAGTGCGTAAGACAAGGGAGCAAATGGGAACTTCAGTGATGGGCGCTAATGGGGATGTGATAACAAGTAGTGGTTATATGAGAAGTAGATGCAGTGAGTATTTTGAAGGTTTGTTGAATGTGTTTGATGATAGAGTGGCAGATATAGGGTGTCTATGTCGAGGTGTTGTGCAGAGAGAGGGTTGGGGAAAATGATTTGGTAAACAGAGAAGAGGTAGTAAAAGCTTTGCGGAAGATGAAAGCCGGCAAGGCAGCAGGTTTGGATGGTATTGCACTGGAATTTAGTAAAAAAGGGAGTAACTGTATTGTTGACTGGTTGGTAAGGTTATTTTATGTACGTATGACTCATGGTTAGGTGCCTCAGGATTGGCGGAATGCGTGCATAGTGCCATTGTACAAAAGCAAAGGGGATAAGAGTGCGTGCTCAAATTACATATGTATAAGTTTGTTAAGAGTAAATGTGAATAAGAGCAAGGTTATTAGGTACAGTAGGGTTGAGGGTCAAGTCAATTGGGAGGTGAGTTTGAATGGAGAAAAACTGGAGGAAGTGAAGTGTTTTAGATATCTGGGAGTGGATCTGGCAGCGGAAGGAACCATGGAAGCGGAAGTGGATCATATGGTGGGGGAGGGGGCGAAAATTCTGGGGGCCTTGAAGAATGTGTGGAAGTCGAGAACATTATCTCGGAAAGCAAAAATGGGTATGTTTGAAGGAATAGTGGTTCCAACAATGTTGTATGGTTGCGAAGCGTGGGCTATGGATAGAGTTGTGCGCAGGAGGATGGATGTGCTGGAAATGAGATGCTTGAGGACAATGTGTGGTGTGAGGTGGTTTGATCGAGTGAGTAACGTAAGGGTAAGAGAGATGTGTGGAAATAAAAAGAGCGTGGTTGAGAGAGCAGAAGAGGGTGTTTTGAAGTGGTTTGGGCACATGGAGAGGATGAGTGAGGAAAGATTGACCAAGAGGATATATGTGTCGGAGGTGGAGGGAACAAGGAGAAGAGGGAGACCAAATTGGAGGTGGAAAGATGGAGTGAAAAAGATTTTGTGTGATCGGGGCCTGAACATGCAGGAGGGTGAAAGGAGGGCAAGGAATAGAGTGAATTGGAGCGATGTGGTATACCGGGGTTGACGTGCTGTCAGTGGATTGAATCAAGGCATGTGAAGCGTCTTGGGTAAGCCATGGAAAGCTGTGTAGGTATGTATATTTGCGTGTGTGGACGTATGTATATACATGTGTATGGGGGGGGGTTGGGCCATTTCTTTCGTCTGTTTCCTTGCGCTACCTCGCAAACGCGGTAGACATCGACAAAAAAAAAAAAAAAAAAAAAAAAGTTTGTTAAATAATCCTGGTAAATAATATGGGAGGGTATTGATTGAGAGGGTGAAGGCATGTACAGAGCATGAGACTGGGGAAGAGCACTGTGGTTTTAGAAGTGGTAGACGATGTGTGGATCAGTTGTTTGCTTTGAAGAATGTATGTGAGAAATACTTAGAAAAGCAAATGGATTTGTATGTAGCATTTATGGATCTGGAGAGGGCATATGATAGAGTTGATAGAGATGCTCTGTGGAAGGTATTAAGAATATATGGTGTGGGTGGCAAGTTGTTAGAAGCAGTGTAAAGTTTTTATCGATGATGTAAGGCATGTGTACGTGTAGGAAGAGAGGAAAGTGATTGGTTCTCAGTGAACGTAGGTTTGCGGCAGGGGTGTGTGATGTCTCTATGGTTGTTTAATTTCTTTATGGATGGGGTTGTTAGGGAGGTAAATGCAAGAATTTTGGAAAGAGGGGCAAGAATGAAGTCTGTTGTGGATGAGAGAGCTTGTGAAGTGAGTTAGTTGTTGTTCGCTGATGATACAGCGCTGTTGGCTGATTCATGTGAGAAACTGCAGAAGCTGGTGACTGAGTTTGGTAAAGTGTGTGAAAGAAGAAAGTTAAGAGTAAATGTGAATAGGAGCAAGGTTATTAGGTACAGACGGGTTGAGTGTCAAGTCATTTGGGAGGTAAGTTTGAATGGAGAAAAACTGGAGGAAGTAAAGTGTTTTAGATATCTGGGAGTGGATCTGGCTGCGGATGGAACCATGGAAGCGGAAGTGAATCATAGGTTGGGGGAGGGGGCGAAAATCCTGGGAGCCTTGAAGAATGTGTGGAAGTCGAGAACATTATCTCGGAAAGCAAAAAGGGGTATGTTTCAAGGAATAGTGGTTCCAACAATGTTGTATGGTTGCGAGGCGTGGGCTATGGATAGAGTTGTGCGCAGGAGTGTGGATGTGCTGGAAATGAGATGTTTGAGGACAATGTGTGGTGTGAGGTGGTTTGATCGAGTAAGTAGTGTAAGGGTAAGAGAGATGTGTGGAAATAAAAAGAGCGTGGTTGAGAGAGCAGAAGAGGGTGTTTTGAAATGCTTTGGGCACATGGAGAGAATGAGTTAGGAAAGATTGACCAAAAGGATATATGTGTCAGAGGTGGAGGGAACAAGGAGAAGAGGGAGACCAAATTGGAGGTGGAAAGATGCAGTGAAAAAGATTTTGTGTAATCGGGGCCTGAACATGCAGGAGGGTGAAAGGAGGGCAAGGAATAAGTGAATTGGATCGATGTGGTATACCGGGGTTGATGTGCTGTCAGTGGATTGAATCAGGGCATGTGAAGCGTGTAGGGTAAACCATGGGAAGCTGTGTGGGGCCTGAATGTGGAAAAGGAGATGTGGTTTCCGGCATTATTGCATGACAGCTAGAGACTGAGTGTGAACGAATGAGGCCTTTGTTGTCTTTTCCTAGCGCTACCCCGCACACATGAGGGGGGAGGGGATGTTATTCCAAGTGTGGCAAGGTGCCGATGGGAAAGAATAAAGGCAGACAGTGTGAATTGTGTGCATGGGTATATATGTGTGTCTGTGTGTGTGTATATATATGTGTACATTGAGATGTATAGGTATGTATATTTGCGTGTGTGGACGTGTGTGTATATACATGTGTATGGGGGTGGGTTGGGCCATTTGTTTCGTCTGTTTCCTTGCGCTACCCCGCAAACGCGGGAGACAGCGACAAAGCAAAATAGAAAATACTAAATAATATATATATATATATATATATATATATATATATATATATATATATATATATATATATATATAAATATATATATATATAAATATATATATATATATATATATATATATTTTTTTTTTTTTTTCTTTATACCTTGTCGCTGTCTCCCGCGTTTGCGAGGTAGCGCAAGGAAACAGACGAAAGAAATGGCCCAACCCCCCCATACACATGTACATACACACGTCCACACACGCAAATACACATACCTACACAGCTTTCCATGGTTTACCCCAGACGCTTCACATGCCTTGATTCAATCCAGTGACAGCACGTCAACCCTGGTATACCACATCGCTCTAATTCACTCTATTCCTTGCCCTCCTTTCACCCTCCTGCATGTTCAGGCCCCGATCACACAAAATCTTTTTCACTCCATCTTTCCACCTCCAATTTGGTCTCCCTCTTCTCCTCGTCCCTCCACCTCCGACACATATATCCTCTTGGTCAATCTTTCCTCACTCATGCTCTCCATGTGCCCAAACCACTTCAAAACACCCTCTTCTGCTCTCTCAACCACGCTCTTTTTATTTCCACACATCTCTCTTACCCTTACGTTACTCACTCGATCAAACCACCTCACACCACACATTGTCCTCAAACATCTCATTTCCAGCACATCCATCCTCCTGCGCACAACTCTATCCATAGCCCACGCCTCGCAACCATACAACATTGTTGGAACCACTATTCCTTCAAACATACCCATTTTTGCTTTCCGAGATAATGTTCTCGACTTCCACACATTCTTCAAGGCCCACAGAATTTTCGCCCCCTCCCCCACCCTATGATATGATATATCTTTTTTTTATATATATATATATATATATATATATATATATATATATATATATTTTTTTTTTTTTATACTTTGTCGCTGTCTCCCGCGTTTGCGAGGTAGCGCAAGGAAACAGACGAAAGAAATGGCCCAACCCCCCCCCCCACACACATGCATATACACACGTCCACACACGCAAATACACATACCTACACAGCTTTCCATGGTTTACCCCAGACGCTTCACATGCCTTGATTCAATCCACTGACAGCACGTCAACCCCTGTATACCACATCGATCAAATTCACTCTATTCCTTGCCCTCCTTTCACACTCCTGCATGTTCAGGCCCCGATCACACAAAATCTTTTTCACTCCATCTTTCCACCTCCAATTTGGTCTCCCTCTTTTCCTTGCTCCCTCCACCTCCGACACATATATCCTCTTGGTCAATCTTTCCTCACTCATCCTCTCCATGTGCCCAAACCACTTCAAAACACCCTCTTCTGCTCTCTTCTCCACGCTCTTTTTATTTCCACACATCTCTCTTACCCTTACGTTACTCACTCGATCAAACCACCTCACACCACATATTGTCCTCAAACATCTCATTTCCAGCACATCCATCCTCCTGCGCACAACTCTATCCATAGCCCACGCCTCGCAACCATACAACATTGTTGGAACCACTATTCCTTCAAACATACCCATTTTTGCTTTCCGAGATAATGTTCTCGACTTCCAAACATTCTTCAAGGCCCAGAGAATTTTCGCCCCCTCCCCCACCCTATGATCCACTTCCGCTTCCATGGTTCCATCCGCTGCCAGATCCACTCCCAGATATCTAAAACACTTCACTTCCTCCAGTTTTTCTCCATTCAAACTCAACTCCCAATTGACTTGACCCTCAACCCTACTGTACCTAATAACCTTGCTCTTATTCACATTCGCTCTCAACTTTCTTCTTCCACACACTTTACCAAACTCAGTCACCAGCTTCTGCAGTTTCTCACATGAATCAGCCACCAGCGCTGTATCATCAGCGAACAACAACTGACTCACTTCCCAAGCTCTCTCATCCCCAACAGACTTCATACTTGCCCGTCTTTCCAAAACTCTTGCATTTACCTCCCTAACAACCCCATCCATAAACAAATTAAACAACCATGGAGACATCACACACCCCTGTCGCAAACCTACATTCACTGAGAACCAATCACTTTCCTCTCTTCCTACACGTACACATGCCTTACATCCTCGATAAAAACTTTTCACTGCTTCTAACAACTTTCCTCCCACACCATATATTCTTAATACTTCCACAGAGCATCTCTATCAACTCTATCATATGCTTTCTCCAGATCCATAAATGCTACATAGAAATCCATTTGCTTTTCTAAGTATTTCTCACATACATTCTTCAAAGCCAACACCTGATCCACACATCCTCTACCACTTCTGAAACCACACTGCTCTTCCCCAATCTGATGCTCTGTACATGCCTTCACCCTCTCAATCAATACCCTCCCATATAATTTACCAGGAATACTCAACAAACTTATACCTCTGTAATTTGAGCACTGACTCTTATCCCCTTTGCCTTTGTACAATGGCACTATGCACGCATTCCGCCAATCCTCAGGCACCTCACCATGAGTCATACATACATTAAATAACCTTACCAACCAGTCAACAATACAGTCACCCCCTTTTTTAATAAATTCCACTACAATACCATCCAAACCTGCTGCCTTGCCGGCTTTCATCTTCCGCAAAGCTTTCACTACCTCTTCTCTGTTTACCACATCATTTTCCCTAACCCTCTCACTTTGCACACCACCTCGACCAAAACACCCTATATCTGCCACTCTATCATCAAACACATTCAACAAACCTTCAAAATACTCACTCCATCTCCTTCTCACATCACCACTACTTGTTACCACCTCCCCATTTGCGCCCTTCACTGTAGTTCCCATTTGCTCCCTTGTCTTACGCACTTTATTTACCTCCTTCCAGAACATCTTTTTATTCTCCCTAAAATTTAATGATACTCTCTCACCCCAACTCTCATTTGCCCTTTTTTTCACCTCTTGCACCTTTCTCTTGGCCTAGTGTCTCTTTCTTTTATACTTCTCCCACTCAATTGCATTTTTTCCCTGCAAAAATCGTCCAAATGCCTCTCTCTTCTCTTTCACTAATACTCTTACTTCTTCATCCCACCACTCACTACCCTTTCTAATCAACCCACCTCCCACTTTTCTCATGCCACAAGCATCTTTTGCGCAATCCATCACTGATTCCCTAAATACATCCCATTCCTCCCCCACTCCCCTTGCTTCCATTGTTCTCACCTTTTTCCATTCTGTACTCAGTCTCTCCTGGTACTTCCTCAACCAGGTCTCCTTCTCAAGCTCACTTACTCTCACCACCCTCTTCACCCCAACATTCACTCTTCTTTTCTGAAAACCCATACAAATCTTCACCTTAGCCTCCACAAGATAATGATCAGACATCCCTCCAGTTGCACCTCTCAGCACATTAACATCCAAAAGTCTCTCTTTCGCACGCCTGTCAATTAACACGTAATCCAATAACGCTCTCTGGCCATCTCTCCTACTTACATAAGTATACTTATGTATATCTCGCTTTTTAAACCAGGTATTCCCAATCATCAGTCCTTTTTCAGCACATAAATCTACAAGCTCTTCACCATTTCCATTTACAACACTGAACACCCCATGTATACCAATTATTCCCTCAACTGCCACATTACTCACCTTTGCATTCAAATCACCCATCACTATAACCCGGTCTCGTGCATCAAAACCACTAACACACTCATTCACCTGCTCCCAAAACACTTGCCTCTCTTGATCTTTCTTCTCATGCCCAGGTGCATATGCACCAATAATCACCCACCTCTCTCCATCAACTTTCAGTTTTACCCATATTAATCGAGAATTTATATATATATATATATATATATATATATATATATATATATATATATATATATATATATATATATATATATATATATATATATATATATATATATATATATATATATATATATATATATATATATATATATATGAGTTTTGTAAAGTGTGTGAAAGAAGAAAGTTAAGAGTAAATGTGAAGAAGAGCAAGGTTATTAGGTACAGTAGGGTTGAGGGTCAAGTCAATTGGGAGGTGAGTTTGAATGGAGAAAAACTGGAGGAAGTGAAGTGTTTTAGATATCTGGGAGTGGATCTGGCAGCGGATGGAAACATGGAAGTGGAAGTGGATCATAGGGTGGTTGAGGGGGCGAATATTCTGTGAGCCTTGAAGAATGTGTGGAAGTCGAGAACATTATCTCGGAAAGCAAAAATGGGTATGTTTGAAGGAATAGTGGTTCCAACAATGTTGTATGGTTGCGAGGCGTGGAGTATGGATAGAGTTGTGCACAGGAGGATGTATGTGCTGGAAATGAGATGTTTGAGGACAATGTGTGGTGTGAGGTGGTTTGATCGAGTAAGTAACGTAATGTAAGAGAGATGTGTGGAAATAAAAACAGCGTGGTTGAGAGAGCAGAAGAGGGTGTTTTGAAATGGTTTGGTCACATGGAGAGAATGAGTGAGGAAAGATTGACCAAGAGGATATATGTGTCGGAGGTGGAGAGAACGAGGAGAAGAGGGAGACCAAATTGGAGGTGGAGAGATGGAGTGAAAAAGATTTTGTGTGATCGGGGCCTGAACATGCAGGAGGGTGAAAGGAGGGCAAGGAATAGAGTGAATTGGAGCGATGTGCTATACCGGGGTTGACGTGCTGTCAGCGGATTGAATCAAGGCATGTGAAGCGTCTGGGGTAAACCATGGAAAGCTGTGTAGGTATGTATATTTGCGTGTGTGAACGTATGTATATACATGTGTATGGGGGTGGGTTGGGCCATTTCTTTCGTCTGTTTCCCTGCGCTACCTCGCAAACGCGGGAGACAGCGACAAAGCAAAAGAAAAAAAAATATATATATATATATATATATATATAGATATATATATATTATATATATATATATATATATATATATATATATATATATATATATATATATATATATATATATATATATATATATATATATATATATATATATATATATATATATATATATATATATATATATATATATATATATATATATATATATATATATATATATATATATATATATATATATATATATATATGGTTGCGAGGCGTGGGCTATGGATACAGTTGTGCGCAGGAGAATGGATGTGCTGGAAATGAGATGTTTGAGGACAATGTGTGGTGTGAGGTGGTTTGATCGAGTAAGTAACGTAAGGGTAAGAGAGATGTGTGGAAATAAAAAGAGCGTGGTTGAGAGAGCAGAAGAGGGTGTTTTGAAATGGTTTGGGCACATGGAGAGAATGAGTGAGGAAAGATTGACCAAGAGGATATATGTGTCGGAGGTGGAGGGAACGAGGAGAAGAGGGAGACCAAATTGGAGATGGAAAGATGGAGTGAAAAAGATTTTGTGTGATCGGGGCCTGAACATGCAGGAGGGTGAAAGGAGGGCAAGGAATAGAGTGAATTTGAGCGATGTGGTATACCGGGTTGAGGTGCTGTCAGTGGATTGAATCAAGGCATGTGAAGCGTCTGGGGTAAACCATGGAAAGCTGTGTAGGTATGTATATTTGCGTGTGTGGACGTATGTATATACATGTGTATGGGGGTGGGTTGGGCCATTTCTTTCGTCTGTTTCTTTGCGTTACCTCGCAAACGCGGGAGACAGCGACAAAGTATAAAAGAAAAAAAAAATATGTATATATATATATATATATATATATATATATATATATATATATATATATATATATATATATATATATTTATTTATTTATTTATTTTGCATTGTCGCTGTCTCCCGCGTTTGCGAGGTAGCGCAAGGAAGCAGACGAAAGAATGGCCCACCCCGCCCATATACACATGTATACACATACACGTCCACACACGCAAATATACATACCTATACATCTCATTGTACACATATATATACACACACAGACATATACATATATATACATGTACATAATTCATACTGTCTGCCTTTATTTGTTCCCATCGCCACCTCTCCACACATGGAATATCAACCACCTCCCCCTTATGAGTGCGACGAAGCGCTAGGAAAAGACACCAAAGGCCCCATTCGTTCACTGGAGGAAGTAAAGTGTTTTAGATATCTGGGAGTGGATCTGGCAGAAGATGGAACCATGGTAGCGGGAGTGAATCATAGGGTGGGGGAGGGGGCGAAAATTCTGGGAGCCTTGAGGAATGTTTGGAAGTCGAGAACATTATCTCGGAAAGCAAAAATGAGTATGTTTGAAGGATTAGTGGTTCCAACAATGGTGTATGGTTGCGAGGCGTGGGCCAAATCACTCTATTCCTTGCACGCCTTTCACCCTCCTGCATGTTCAGGCCCCGATCACACAAAATCTTTTTCATTCCATCTTTCCACCTCCAATTTGGTCTCCCACTTCTCCTCCTTCCCTCCACCTCTGACACATGTATTCTCTTGGTCAATCATTCCTCACTCATTCTCTCCATATGACCAAACCATTTCAAAACACCCTCTTCTGCTCTCTCAAGCACACTCTTTTAATTACCAGACATCTCTCTTACACTTACTTTACTTACTCGATCAAACCACCTCACAACACATATTGTCCTCAAACATCTCATTTCTAGCACATCCACCCTCCTGCGCACAACTCTATCCATAGCCCACGCATCGCAACCATACAACATTGTTGGAGCCACTATTCCTTCAAACATACCCATTTTTCCTTTCCGAGATAATGTTCTCGACTTCCAAACATTCTTCAAGGCTCCCAGAATTTTCGCCCCCTACCCCACCCTAGGATTCGCTGCAGCTTCCATGGTTCCATCCGCTGCCAGATCCACTCACATATATCTAAAACAATTTACTTCCTCCAGTTTTCCTCAATTCAAACTTACCTCCCAATTGACTTGACCCTCAACACGACTGCACCTAATAAACTTGCTCTTATTCACATTTACTCTTAACTTTCTTCTTTCACACACTTTACCGAACTCAGTCACCAGCTTCTACAGGTTCTTACATGTATCAGCCACCAGCGCTGTATCATCAGCAAACAACAACTGACTCACTTCCCAAGCTCTCTCATCCACAACACACTGCATACTTGCCCCTCTTTACAAAACTCTTGCATTTACCTCCCTAACAACCCCATCCATAAACAAATTAAAAACAATGGAGACATCACACACCCCTGCCGCAAACCTACATTCACTAGGAACCAATCACTTTCCTCTCTCCCTACACGTACACCTGCCTGACATCCTCGATAAAAACTTTTCACTGCTTCTAACAACTTGCCTACCACACCATATATTCTTAAAACCTTCCACAGATCATCTCTATCAACTCTATCATATGCCTTCTCCAGATCTATAAATGCTACATACAATTCCATTTGTCTTTCTAAGTACTTCTCACAGACATTCTTCAAAGCAAACACCTGATCCACACATCCTCTACCACTTTTGAAACCAGTGATTATGCATCTGGGCGTGAGAAGAAATATCATGAGAGTCAAGTGTTTTAGGAGCAGCTGAATGAGTGTGTTTGTGGTTTTGATGCACGCGACCGGGTTATAGTGATTGGTAATTTGAATGCAAAGGTGAGTAATGTGGCAGTTGTGGGAATAATTTGTATTAATTGGGTGTTCAGTGTTGTAAATGGAAATGGTGAAGAGCTTGTAGATTTATGTGCTGAAAAAGGACTGGTGATTGGGAATACCTGGTTTAAAAAGCGAGATATACATAAGTATAGGTATGTAAGTAGGAGAGATGGCCAGAGAGCGTTATTGGATTACGTGTTAATTGACAGGCGCGCGAAGGGGAGACTTTTGGACGTAAATGCGCTGAGAGGTGCAACTGGAGGGATGTCTGATCATTATCTTGTGGAGGCTAAGGTGAAGATTTCTATGGGTTTTCAGAAAAGGAGAGTGAATGTTGGGGTGAAGAGGGTGGTGAGAGTAAGTGAGCTTGGGAAGGAGACTTGTGTGAGGAAGAACCAGGTGAGACTGAGTACAGAATGGAAAAATTTATGAACAATGGAATTAAGGGGAGTGGGGGAGGAATGGGGTGTATTTAGGGAATCAGTGATGGATTGCGCAAAAGATGCTTGTGGCATGAGAAGCGTGGGAGGTGGGTTGATTAGAAAGGGTAGTGAGTGGTGGGATGAAGAAGTAAGATTATTAGTGAAAGAGAAGAGAGAGGCATTTTAACGATTTTTGCAGGAAAAAATGCAATTGAGTGGGAGATGTATGAAAGAAAGAGACAGGAGGTCAAGAGAGAGGTGCAAGAGGTGAAAAAGAGGGCAAATGAGAGTTGGGGTGAGAGACTATCATTAAATTTTAGGGAGAATAAAAAGATGTTCTGGAACGAGGTATATAAAGTGCGTAAGACAAGGGAGCAAATGGGAACTTCAGTGAAGGGCGCTAATGGGGAGGTGATAACAAGTAGTGGTTATGTGAGAAGGAGATGGAGTGAGTATTTGAAAGGTTTGTTGAATGTGTTTGATGATAGAGTGGCAGATATAGGGTGTCTTGGTCGAGGTGGTGTGCAAAGTGAGAGGGTTGGGGAAAATGATTTGGTAAACAGAGAAGAGGTACTAAAAGCTTTGCGGAAGATGAAAGCCGGCAAGGCAGCAGGTTTGGATGGTATTGCAGTGGAATTTATTAAAAAAGGGAGTGACTGTATTGTTGACTGGTTGGTAAGGTTATTTTATGTATGTATGACTCATGGTGAGGTGCCTCATGATTGGCGGAATGCGTGCATAGTGCCATTGTACAAAAGAAAGGGGATAAGAGTGAGTGCTCAAATTACAGATGTATAAGTTTGTTAAGCAATCCTGGTAAATAATATGGGAGGGTATTGATTGAGAGGGTGAAGGCATGTACAGAGCATCAGATTGGGGAAGAGCATTGTGGTTTCAGAAGTGGTAGATGATGTGTGAATCAGGTGTTTGCTTTGAAGAATGTATGAGAAATACTTAGAAAAGCAAATGGATTTGTAAGTAGCATTTATGGATCTGGAAAGGGCATATGATAGAGTTGATAGAGATGCTCTGTGGAAGGTATTAAGAATATATGGTGTGGGTGTCAAGTTGTTAGAAGCAGTGTAAAGTTTTTATCGAGGATGTAAGGCAAGTGTACGTGTAGGAAGAGAGGAAAGTGATTGGCTCTCAGTGAACGTAGGTTTGCGGCAGGGGTGTGTGATGTCTCCATGGTTGTTTAATTTCTTTATGGATGGGGTTGTTAGGGAGGTGAATGAAAGAGTTTTGGAAAGAGGGGCAAGAATGAAGTCTGTTGTGGATGAGAGAGCTTGGGAAGTGAGTTAGTTGTTGTTCGCTGATGATACAGCGCTGGTGGCTGATTCGTTTGAGAAACTGCAGAAGCTGGTGACTGAGTTTGGTAAAGTGTGTGAAAGAAGAAAGTTAAGAGTAAATGTGAATCAGAGCAATGTTATTAGGTACAGAAGTGTTGAGTGTCAAGTCATTTGGGAGGTAAGATTAAATGAGAAAAACTGGAGGAAGTAAAGTGTTTTAGATATCAGGGAGTGGATCTGGCAGCGGATGGAACCATAGAAGCGGAAGTGAATCATAGGGTGGGGTAGAGGGCGAAAATCCTGGGAGCCTTGAAGACTGTGTGGAAGTCGAGAACATTATCTCGGAGAGCAAAAATCGGTATGTTTGAAGGAATAGTGGTTCCAACAATGTTGTATGGTTGCGAGGCGCGGGCTATGGATAGAGTTGTGCGCAGGAGGGTGGATGTGCTGGAAATGATATGTTTGAGGATAATGTGTGTTGTGAGGTATATATATATATATATATATATATATATATATATATATATATATATATATATATATATATATATATATATATATATATATATTTATATATATATATATATATATATATATATATATATATATATATATATATATATATATATAAATATATATATATATAAATATATATATATATATATATATATATTTTTATATATGTATATATATATATATATATATATATATATATATATATATATATATATATATATATATATATATATATATATATATATATACATATATATATATATATATATATAAATATATATATATATATATATATATATATATATATATATATATATATATATATATATATATATTTATATATATATATATATATATATATATATATATATATATATATATATATATATATATATATATATATATTTTTTTTTTTTTTTTCTTTTGCCGCTGTCTCCCGCGTTTGCGAGGTAGCGCAAGGAAACAGACGAAAGAAATGGCCCAACCCACCCCCATACACATGTATATACATACGTCCACACACGCAAATATACATACCTACACAGCCCTCCATGGTTTACCCCACACGCTTCACATGCCTTGATTCAATCCACTGACAGCACGTTAACCCCGGTATACCACATCGCTCCAATTCACTCTATTCCTTGCCCTCCTTTCACCCTCCTGCATGTTCAGGCCCCGATCACACAAAATCTTTTTCACTCCATCTTTCCACCTCCAATTTGGTCTCCGTCTTCTCCTCGTTCCCTCCACCTTCGACACATATATCCTCTTGGTCAATCTTTCCTCATTCATTCTCTCCATGTGCCCAAACCATTTCAAAACACCCTCTTCTGCTCTCTCAACCACGCTCTTTTTTATTTCCACACATCTCTCTTACCCTTACATTACTTTCTCGATCAAACCACCTCACACCACACATTGTCCTCAAACATCTCATTTCCAGCACATCCATCCTCCTACGCACAACTCTATCCATAGTCCACGCCTAGCAACCATACAACATTGTTGGAACCACTATTCCTTCAAACATACCCATTTTTGCTTTCCGAGATAATGTTCTCGACTTCCACACATTCTTTAAGGCTCCCAGAATTTTCGCCCCCTCCCCCACCCTATGATCCACTTCCGCTTCCATGGTTCCATCCGCTGCCAGATCCACTCCCAGATATCTAAAACACTTCACTTTCTCCATTTTTTCTCCATTCAAACTCACCTCCCAATTGACTTGACCATCAACCCTACTGTACCTAATAACCTTGCTCTTATTCACATTTACTCTTAACTTTCTTCTTTCACACACTTTACCAAACTCAGTCACCAGCTTCTGCAGTTTCTCACATGAATCAGCCACCAGCGCTGTATCATCAACGAACAACAACTGACTCACTTCCCAAGCTCTCTCATCCCCAACAGACTTCATACTTGCCCATCTATTCCAAAACTCTTGCATTCACCTCCCTAACAACCCCATCCATAAACAAATTAAACAACCATTGAGACATCACACACCCCTGCCGCAAACCTACATTCACTGAGAACCAATCATTTTCCTCTCTTCCTACACGTACACATGCCTTACATTCTCGATAAAAAATTTTCACTTCTTCTAACTACTTGCCTCCCACACCATATATTCTTAATACCTTCCACAGAGCATCTCTATCAACTCTATCATATACCTTCTCCAGATCCATAATGCTACATACAAATCCATTTGCTTTTCTAAGTATTTCTTACATACAAGTATTTCTCACATACAAGTCAATTGGGAGGTGAGTTTGAATGGAGAAAAACTGGAGGAAGTGAAGTGTTTTAGATATCTGGGAGTGGATCTGGCAGCGGATGGAACCATGGAAGCGGAAGTGGATCATAGGGTGGGGGAGGGGGCGAAAATTCTGGGAGCCTTGAAGAATGTGTGGAAGTCGAGAACATTATCTCGGAAAGCAAAAATGGGTATGTTTGAAGGAATAGTGGTTCCAACAATGTTGTATGGTTGCGAGGCGTGGGCTATGGATAGAGTTGTGCGCAGGAGGATGGATGTGCTGGAAATGAGATGTTTGAGTACAATGTGTGGTGTGAGGTGGTTTGATCGAGTGAGTAACGTAAGGGTAAGAGAGATGTGTGGAAATAAAAAGAGCGTGGTTGAGAGAGCAGAAGAGGGTGTTTTGAAATGGTTCGGGCACATGGAGAGAATGAGTGAGGAAAGATTGACCAAGAGAATATATGTGTCGGAGGTGGAGGGAACGAGGAGAAGAGGGAGACCAAATTGGAGGTGGAAAGATGGAGTGAAAAAGATTTTGTGTGATCGGGGCCTGAACATGCAGGAGGGTGAAAGGAGGGCAAGGAATAGAGTGAATTGGAGCGATGTGGTATACCGGGGTTGACGTGCTGTCAGTGGATTGAATCAAGGCATGTGAAGCGTCTGGGGTAAACCATGGAAAGCTCTGTAGGTATGTATATTTGCGTGTGTGGACGTATGTATATACATGTGTATGGGGGGTGGGTTGGGCCATTTCTTTCGTCTGTTTCCTTGCGCTACCTCGCAAACGCGGGAGACAGGGACAAAGCAAAAAAAAAAAAAAAAAAAAGAAATATATATATATATATATATATATATGTATATATATATATATATATTTTATTTATTTATTTATTTTGCTTTGTCGCTGTCCCCCGCGTTTGCGAGGTAGCGCAAGGAAGCAGACGAAAGAATGGCACAACCCGCCCACATACACATGTATATACATACACGTCCACACACGCAAATATACATACCTATACATCTCATTGTACACATATATATACACACACAGACATATACATATATACACATGTACATAATTCATACTGTCTGCCTTTATTTGTTCCCATCGCCACCTCGCCACACATGAAATAGCAGCCCCCTCCCCCCTCATGTGTGCGATGAAGCGCTAGGAAAAGACACCAGAGGCCCCATTCGTTCACTGGAGGAAGTAAAGTGTTTTAGATATCTGGGAGTGGATATGACAGAAGATTGAACCATGGTAGCGGGAGTGAATCATAGGGTGGGGGAGGGGGCGAAAATTATAGGAGCCTTGAGGAATGTTTGGAAGTCGAGAACATTATCTCGGAAAGCAAAAATGAGTATGTTTGAAGGATTAGTGGTACCAACAATGGTGTATGGTAGCGAGGCGTGGGCTATAGATACAGTTGTGCGCAAGAGGGTGGATGTGCTGGAAATGAGATGTTTGAGGACAATGTGTGGTGTGAGGTGGTTTTATCGAGTAAGTAATGTAAAGGTTAGAGAGATGTGTGGAAATAAAAAGATCGTGGTTGAGAGAGCAGAAGAAGGTGTTTTGAAATGCTTTGGGCACATGGAGAGAATGAGTGAGGAAAGATTGACCAAGAGGATATATATGTCGGAGGTGGAGGGAACGAGGAGAAGTGGGAGACCAAATTGGAGGTGGAAAGATGGAGTGAAAAAGATTTTGTGTGATCGGGGCCTGAACATGCAGGAGGGTGAAAGGCGGGCAAGGAATAGAGTGAATTGGAGCGATGTGGTATACCGGGGTTGACGTGCTGTCAGTGGATTGAAGCAAGGCATGTGAAGCGTCTGGGGTAAACCATGGAAAGCTGTGTAGGTATGTATATTTGCGTGTGTGGACGTATGTATATGCATGTGTATGGGGGGGGGTTGGGCCATTTCTTCCGTCTGTTTCCTTGCGCTACCTCGCAAACGCGGGAGACAGCGACAAAGTATAATAAAATGATAATATATATATATATATATATATATATATATATATATATATATATATATATATATATATATATATATATATATATATATATATATATATATATATATAAATATATATAAATATATGTATATAATACATATATATATATATATATATATATATATATATATATATATATATATATATATATATATATATATATATATATATATATATATATATATGTATATATATATATATATATATATATATATTTATATATATATATATATATATATATATATATATATATATATATATATATATATATATATATATATATATATATATATATATATATATATATAAATATATATATATATATATATATATATATATACATATATATATATATATATATATATATATATATATATATATATATATATATATATGTATATATATATATATATATATATATATATATATGTATATATATATATATATATATATATATATATATATATATATATATATATATATATATATATATATATATATACATATATATATTTTATTTATTTATTTATTTTGCTTTGTCGCTGTCTCCCGCGTTTGCGAGGTAGCGCAAGGAAGCAGACGAAAGAATGGCGCAACCCGCCCACATACACATGTACATACATACACGTCCACACAAGCAAATATACATACCTATACATCTCATTGTACACATATATATACACACACAGACATATACATATATACGCATATCCATAATTCATACTGTCTGCCTTTATTTGTTCCCATCGCCACCTCACCACACATGGAATAGCAACCCCCTCCCCCCTCATGTGTGTGAAGAAGCGCTAGGAAAATACACCAAAGGCCCCATTCGTTCACTGGAGGAAGTAAAGTGTTTTAGATATCTGGGAGTTGATCTGGCAGAAGATGGAACCATGGTAGCGGGAGTGAATCATAGGGTGAGGGAGGGGGCGAAAATTCTGGGAGCCTTGAAGAATGTCTGGAAGTCGAGAACATTATCTGGAAAAGCAAAAATGAGTATGATTGAAGGATTAGTGATTCCAACAATGGTGTATGGTTGCGAGGCGTGGGCTATAGATAGTGTTGTGCGCAAGAGGGTGGATGTGCTGGAAATAAGATGTTTGAGGACAATGTGTGGTGTGAGGTTATTTGATCGAATAAGTAATGTAAAGGTAAGAGAGATGTGTGGAAATAAAAAGAGCGTGGTTGAGAGAGCAGAAGAGGGTGTTTTGAAATGCTTTGGGCACATGGAGAGAATGAGTGAGGAAGATTGACCAAGAGGATATATGTGTCGGAGGTGGAGGGAACGAGGAGAAGTGGGAGACCAAATTGGAGGTGGAAAGATGGAGTGAAAAAGATTTTTTGTGATCGTCGCCTGAACATGCAGGAGGGTGAAAGGCGGGCAAGGAATAAAGTGAATTGGATCGATGTGGTATACCGGGGTTGACGTGCTGTCAGTGGATTGAATCAGGCCGTGTGAAGCGTCTGGGGTAAACCATGGAAAGTTGTGTGGGGCATGAATGTGGAAAGGGAGCTGTGGTTTCGGGCATTAATGCGTGACAGCTGGAGACTGAGTGTGAACGAATGGTGCCTTTGTTGTCTTTTCCTAGTGCTTCCTCGCACACATGAGTGGGGAGTGGGATGGTATGCCATGTGTGGCGAGGTGGCGATGGGAATGAATAGGGACAGACAGTGTGAATTGTGTGCATGGGTATATATGTATGTGTCTGTGTGTGTATATATATATGTACATTGAGATGTATAGGTATGTATATTTGCGTGTGTAGGCGTTCGTGTGTGTACATTGTGTACGGGGGTGGGTTGTGCCATTTCTTTCGTCTGTTTCCTTGCGCTACCTCGCAAACGCGGGAGACAGCGACAAAGCAAAATAAATAAATAAATATAAATAAATAATATATTTATATATATATATATATATATATATATATATATATATATATATATATATATATATATATATATGTATATATATACATATATACATATATATATATATATATATACATATATACATATATATATATATATATATATATATATATATATATATATATATATATATATATATATATGTATATACATATATACATATATATAGATGAAAGCCGGAAAAGCAGTTTAAAGTCTTTTATCGATGACGTAAGTCATGTGTACGTGTAGGAAGAGAGGATAATGATTGGTTCTCAGTGAATGTAGGTGTGCGACAGGGGTGTGTGATGTCTCCATGGTTGTTTAATTTATTCATGGAAGTGGTTGTTAGGGAGGTGAATGCAAGAATTTTGGAAAGAGGGGCAAGTATGCAGTCTGTTGTGGATGAGAGAGCTTGAGAAGTGAGTCAGTTATTGTTCGCTGATGATACAGCGCTGGTGGCTGATTCATGTGAGAAACTGCAGAAGCTGGTGACTGAGTTTGATAAGTGTTTGAGAGAAGAAAGTTAAGAGTAAATGTGAATATGAGCAAGGTTGTTAGGTACAGTAGGGTTGAGTGTCAATTGGGAGGTAAGTTGCAATGGAGAAAAACTGGAGGAAGTAAAGTGTTTTAGATATGTGGGAGTGGATCTGGCAGCGGATGGAACCATAGAAGCGGAAGTGGATCATAGGGTGTTGGAGGGGGCGAAAATTCTGGGAGCCTTGAAGAATGTGTGGAAGTCGAGAACATTATCTCGGAAAGCAAAAATGGGTATGTTTGAAGGAATAGTGGTTCCAACAATGTTGTGTGGTTGCGAGGCGTGGGCTATGGATAGAGTTGTGCGCAGGAGGATGGATGTGCTGGAAATGAGATGTTTGAGGACAATGTGTGGTGTGAGGTGGTTTGATCGAGTAAGTAACGTAAGGGTAAGAGAGATGTTTGGAAATAAAAAGAGCGAGGTTGAGAGAGCAGAAGAGGGTGTTTTGAAATGCTTTGGGCACATGGAGAGAATGAGTGAGGAAAGATTGACCAAGAGGATATATGTGTCGTAAGTGGAGGGAACGAGGAGAAGTGGGAGACCAAATTGGAGGTGGAAAGATGTAGTGAAAAAGATTTTGTGTGATCGGGGCCTGAACATGCAGGAGGGTGAAAGGCGGGCAAGGAATAGAGTGAATTGGATCGATGTGGTATACCGGGGTTGACGTGCTGTCAGTGGATTGAATCAAGGCGTGTGAAGCGTCTGGGGTAAACCATGGAAAGTTGTGTGGGGCCTGAATGTGGAAAGGGAGCTGTGGTTTCGGGCATTATTGCATGACAGCTGGAGACTGAGTGTGAACGAATGGTGCCTTTGTTGTCTTTTCCTAGTGCTTCCTCGCATGAGGGGGGAGGGGGAAGGTATTCCATGTGTGGCGAGGTGGCGATGGGAATGAATAGGGACAGACAGTGTGAAATTTGTGCATGGGGATATATGTATGTGTCTGTGTTTGTATATATATGTGTACATTGAGATGTATAGGTATGTATGTTTGCGTGTGTGGGCGTTCGTGTGTGTACATTGTGTACGGGGGTGGGTTGTGCCATTTCTTTCGTCTGTTTCCTTGCGCTACCTCGCAAACGCGGGAGACAGCGACAAAGCAAAATAAATAAATAAATATAAATAAATAATATATTTATATATATATATATATATATATATTATATATATATATATATATATATATATATATATATATATATATATATATATATATATATGTATATATATATATATATATATATATATATATATATATATATATATATATATATATATATATATATATATATATACATATATATATATATATATATATATATATATATATATATATATATATATATATATATATATTATATATATATATATATATATATATATATATATATATATATATATATATGTATATATATATATATATATATATATATATATATATATATATATATATATATATATATATATATATATATATATATATATATATATATATATATATATATATATATATATATATACATATTTATATATATACATATATATAGATGAAAGCCGGAAAGGCAGTTTAAAGTCTTTTATCGAGGATGTAATTCATGTGTACGTGTAGGAAGAGAGGATAATGATTGCTTCTCAGTGAATGTAGCTGTGCGGCAGGGGTGTGTGATGTCTCCATGGTTGTTTAATTTATTTATGGAAGTGGTTGTTAGGGAGGTGAATGCAAGAGTTTTGGAAAGAGGGGCAAGAATGAAGTCTGTTGTGGATGAGAGAGCTTGCGAAGTGAGTCAGTTGTTGTTCGCTGATGATACAGCGCTGGTGGCTGATTCATGTGAGAAACTGCAGAAGCTGGTGACTGAGTTTGGTAAAGTGTGTGAAAGAAGAAAGTTAAGAGTAAATGTGAATAAGAGCAAGGTTATTAGGTACAGTAGGGTTGAGTGTCAAGTCAATTGGGAGGTAAGTTTGAATGGAGAAAAACTGGAGGATGTAAAGTGTTTTAGATATCTGGGAGTGGATCTGGCAGCGGATGGAACCATGGAAGCGGAAGTGAATCATAGGGTGGGGGAGGGGGCGAAAATCCTGGTAGCCTTCAAGAATGTGTGGAAGTCGAGAACATTATCTCGGAAAGCAAAAATGGGTATATTTGAAGGAATAGTGGTTCCAACAATGTTGTATGGTTGCGAGGCGTAGGCTATGGATACAGTTGTGATCAGGAGGGTGGATGTGCTGGAAATGAGATATTTGAGGACAATGAGTGGTGTGGGGTAGTTTGATCGAGTAAGTAATGTAAGGGTAAGAGAGATGTGTGGAAATAAAAAGAGCGTGGTTGAGAGAGCAGAAGAGGGTGTTTTGAAATGGTTTGGGCACATGGAGAGAATGAGTGAGGAAAGATTGACGAAGAGGATATATGTGTCGGAGGTGGAGGGAACGAGGAGAAGTGGGACAACAAATTGGAGCTGGAAAGATGGAGTGAAAAAGATTTTGTGTGATCAGGGCCTGAACATGCAAGAGTGTGAAAGGCGGGCGAGGAATAGAGTGAATTGGATCGATGTGGTATACCGGGGTTGACGTGCTCGCAGTGGGTTGAATCAGGGCATGTGAAGCGTCTGGGGTAAACCATGGAAAGCTCTGTGGGGCCTGAATGTGGAAAGGGAGCTGTGGTTTCGGGCATTAAAAAAAAAAAAAAACATAAAAAAAAAGATAAAAAAATATATATATATATATATATATATATATATATATATATATATATATATATATATATATTTTTTTTTTTTTTTTTTGCTTTGTCGCTGTCTCCCGCGTCTGCGAGGTAGCGCAAGGAAACAGACGAAAGAAATGGCCCAACCCACCCCCATACACATGTATATACATACGTCCACACACGCAAATATACATACCTACACAGCTTTCCATGGTTTACCCCAGACGCTTCACATGCCTTGATTCAATCCACTGACAGCCCGTCCACCCCGGTATACCACATCGCTCCAATTGACTCTATTCCTTGCCCTCCTTTCACCCTCCTGCATGTTCAGGCCCCGATCACACAAAATCTTTTTCACTCCATCTTTCCACCTCCAATTTAGTCTCCCTCTTCTCCTCGTTCCCTCCACCTCCGACACATATATCCTCTTGGTCAATCTTTCCTCAATCATTCTCTCCATGTGCCCAAACCATTTCAAAATACCCTCTTCTGCTCTCTCAACTACGCTGTTTTTATTTCAACACATCTCTCTTACCCTTACGTTACTTACTCGATCAAACCACCTCACACCACACATTGTCCTCAAACATCTCATTTCCAGCACATCCATCCTCCTGCGCACAACTCTATCCATAGTCCAAGCCTCGCAACCATACAACATTGTTGGAACCACTATTCCTTCAAACATACCCATTTTTGCTTTCCGAGATAATGTTCTCGACTTCCACACATTCTTCAAGGCTCCCAGAATTTTCGCCCCCTCCCCCACCCAATGATCTACTTCCGCTTCCATGGTTCCATCCGCTGCCAGATCCTCTCCCACATATCTAAAACACTTCACTTCCTCCAGTTTTTCTCCATTCAAACTCACCTCCCAATTGACTTGACCCTCAGCGCTACTGTACCTAATAATCTTGTTCTTATTCACATTTACACTTAACTTTCTTCTTTCACACACTTTACCAAACTCAGTCACCAGCTTCTGTAGTATCTCACATGAATCAGCCACCAGCGCTGTATCATCAGCGAACAACAACTGACTCACTTCCCAAGCTCTCTCATCCCCAACAGACTTCATACTTGCCCCTCTTTCCAAAACTCTTGCATTCACCTCCCTAACAACCCCATCCATAAAGAAATTACACAACCATGGAGACATCACACACCCCTGCCGCAAACCTACATTCACTGAGAACCAATCACTTTCCTCTCTTCCTACACGTACACATGCCTGACATCCTCGATAAAAACTTTTCACTGCTTCTAACAACTTGCCTCCCATACCATATATTCTTAATACCTTCCACAGAGCATCTCTATCAACTCTATCATATGCCTTCTCCAGATCCATAAATGCTACATACTAATCCATTTGCTTTTCTAAGTATTTCTCACATACATTCTTCAAAGCAAACACCTGATCCACACATCCTCTACCACTTCTGAAACCACACTGCTCTTCCCCAATCTGATGCTCTGTACATGCCTTCACCCTCTCAATCAATACCCTCCCATATAATTTGCCAGGAATACTCAACAAACTTATACCTCTGTAATTTGAGCACTCACTCTTATCCCCTTTGCCTTTGTACAATGGCACTATGCACGCATTCCGCCAATCCTCAGGCACCTCACCATGAGTCATACATACAATAAATAACCTTACCAACCAGTCAACAATACAGTCACCCCCTTTTTTAATAAATTCCACTGCAATACCATCCAAACCTGCTGCCTTGCCTGCTTTCATCTTCCGCAAAGCTCTTACTACCTCTTCTCTGTTTACCAAATCATTTTCCCTAACCCTCGCACTTTGCACACCACCTCGACCAAAACACCCTATATCTGCCACTCTATCATCGAACACATTCAACAAACCTTCAAAATAATCACTCCATCTCCTTCTCACATCACCACTACTTGTTATCACCTCCCCATTTGCGCCCTTCACTGAAGTTCCCATTTGCTCCCTTGTCTTACGCACTTTATTTACCTCCTTCTAGAACATCTTTTTATTCTCCCTAAAATTTAATGATACTCTCTCACCCCAACTCTCATTTGCCCTTTTTTTCACCTCTTGCACCTTTCTCTTGACCTCCTGTCTCTTTCTTTTATACGTCTCCCACTCAATTGCATTTTTCTCCCTGCAAAAATCGTCCAAATGCCTCTCTCTTCTCTTTATCTAATACTCTTACTTCTTCATCCCACCACTCACTACCCTTTCTAATCAACCCACATCCCATATAAATATATATAAATATATATATATATATATTTTTTTTATTATCTTTTTTATTATACTTTGTCGCTGTCTCCCGCGTTTGCGAGGTAGCGCAAGGAAACTGACGAAAGAAATGGCCCAACCCCCCCCATACACATGTATATACCCACGTCCACACACGCAAATATACATACCTACACAGCTTTCCATGGTTTACCCCAGACGCTTCACATGCCTTGATTCCATCCACTGACAGCACGTCAACCCGCTCCAATTCACTCTATTCCTTGCCCTCCTTTCACCCTCCTGCATGTTCAGACCCCGATCACACAAAATCTTTTTCATTCCATCTTTCCACCTCCAATTTGGTCTCCCTCTTCTCCTCGTTCCCTCCACCTCCGACACATATATCCTCTTGGTCAATCTTTCCTCACTCATTCTCTCCATGCGCCCAAACCACTTCAAAACACCCTCTTCTGCTCTCTCAACCACGCTCTTTTTATTTCCACACATCTCTCTTACCCTTACGTTACTCACTCGATCAAACCACCTCAAACCACACATTGTCCTCAAACATATCATTTCCAGCACATCCATCCTCCTGCGCACAACTCTATCCATAGCCCACGCCTCGCAACCATACAACATTGTTGGAACCACTATTCCTTCAAACATACCCATTTTTGCTTTCCGAGATAATGTTCTCGACTTCCACACATCCTTCAAGGCCCCAAGAATTTTCGCCCCCTCCCCCACCCTATGATCCACTTCCGCTTCCATGGTTCCATCCGCTGCCAGATCCACTCCCAGATATCTAAAACACTTCACTTCCTCCATTTTTTCTCCATTCTCCATTCAAACTCACCTCCCAATATATATATATTCTTAATACCTTCCTAAGAGTTGATAGAGATGCTCTGTGGAAGGTATTAAGAATATATGGTGTGGGAGGAAAGTTGTTAGAAGCAGTGAAAGGTTTTTATCGAGGATGTAAGGCATGTGTACGTGTAGGAAGAGAGGAAAGTGATTGGTTCTCAGTGAATGTAGGTTTGCGGCAGGGGTGTGTGATGTCTCCATGGTTGTTTAATTTGTTTATGGATGGGGTTGTTAGGGAGGTAAATGCAAGAGTTTTGGAAAGAGGGGCAAGTATGAAGTCTGTTGGGGATGAGAGAGCTTGGGAAGTGAGTCAGTTGTTGTTCGCTGATGATACAGCGCTGGTGGCTGATTCATGTGAGAAACTGCAGAAGCTGGTGACTGTGTTTGGAAAAGTGTGTGGAAGAAGAAAGTTAAGAGTAAATGTGAATAAGAGCAAGGTTATTAGGTACAGTAGGGTTGAGGGTCAAGTCAATTGGGAGGTGAGTTTGAATGGAGAAAAACTGGAGGAAGTGAAGTGTTTTAGATATCTGGGAGTGGATCTGGCAGCGGATGGAACCATGGAAGCGGAAGTGGATCATAGGGTGGGGGAGGGGGCGAAAATCCTGGGGGCCTTGAAGAATGTGTGGAAGTCGAGAACATTATCTCGGAAAGCAAAAATGGGTATGTTTGAAGGAATAGTGGTTCCAACAATGTTGTATGGTTGCGAGGCGTGGGCTATGGATAGAGTTGTGCGCAGGAGGATGGATGTGCTGGAAATGAGATGTTTGAGGACAATGTGTGGTGTGAGGTGGTTTGATCGAGTGAGTAATGTAAGGGTAAGAGAGATGTGTGGAAATAAAAAGAGCGTGGTTGAGAGAGCAGAAGAGGGTGTTTTGAAGTGGTTTGGGCACATGGAGAGGATGAGTGAGGAAAGATTGACCAAGAGGATATATGTGTCGGAGGTGGAGTGAACAAGGAGAAGAGGGAGACCAAATTGGAGGTGGAAAGATGGAGTGAAAAAGATTTTGTGTGATCGGGGCCTAAACATGCAGGAGGGTGAAAGGAGGGCAAGGAATAGAGTGAATTGGAGCGATGTGGTATAACGGGGTTGACGTGCTGTCAGTGGATTGAAGCAAGGCATGTGAAGCGTCTGGGGTAAACCATGGAAAGCTGTGTAGGTATGTATATTTGCGTGTGTGGACGTATGTATATGCATGTGTATGGGGGGGGGGTTGGGCCATTTCTTCCGTCTGTTTCCTTGCGCTACCTCGCAAACGCGGGAGACAGCGACAAAGTATAATAAAATAATAATATATATATATATATATATATATATATATATATATATATATATATATATATATATATATAAATATATATAAATATATATATATATATATATATATATATATATATATATATATATATATATATATATATATATATATATATATATATATATATATATATATATATATATATATAAATATATATATATATATATATATATATATATATATATATATATATATATATATATATTATATATATATATATATATATATATATATATATATATATATATATATATATATATATATATATATATATATATATATATATATATATATATATATACATATATATATTTTATTTATTTATTTATTTTGCTTTGTCGCTGTCTCCCGCGTTTGCGAGGTAGCGCAAGGAAGCAGACGAAAGAATGGCGCAACCCGCCCACATACACATGTACATACATACACGTCCACACAAGCAAATATACATACCTATACATCTCATTGTACACATATATATACACACACAGACATATACATATATACGCATATCCATAATTCATACTGTCTGCCTTTATTTGTTCCCATCGCCACCTCACCACACATGGAATAGCAACCCCCTCCCCCCTCATGTGTGTGAAGAAGCGCTAGGAAAATACACCAAAGGCCCCATTCGTTCACTGGAGGAAGTAAAGTGTTTTAGATATCTGGCAGTGGATCTGGCAGAAGATGGAACCATGGTAGCGGGAGTGAATCATAGGGTGGGGGAGGGGGCGAAAATTCTGGGAGCCTTGAAGAATGTCTGGAAGTCGAGAACATTATCTGGAAAAGCAAAAATGAGTATGTTTGAAGGATTAGTGATTCCAACAATGGTGTATGGTTGAGAGGCGTGGGCTATAGATAGAGTTGTGCGCAAGAGGGTGGATGTGCTGGAAATGAGATGTTTGAGGACAATGTGTGGTGTGAGGTTATTTGATCGAGTAAGTAATGTAAAGGTAAGAGAGATGTGTGGAAATAAAAAGAGCGTGGTTGAGAGAGCAGAAGAGGGTGTTTTGAAATGCTTTGGGCACATGGAGAGAATGAGTGAGGAAGATTGACCAAGAGGATATATGTGTCGGAGGTGGAGGGAACGAGGAGAAGTGGGAGACCAAATTGGAGGTGGAAAGATGGAGTGAAAAAGATTTTTTGTGATCGTCGCCTGAACATGCAGGAGGGTGAAAGGCGGGCAAGGAATAAAGTGAATTGGATCGATGTGGTATACCGGGGTTGACGTGCTGTCAGTGGATTGAATCAGGCCGTGTGAAGCGTCTGGGGTAAACCATGGAAAGTTGTGTGGGGCATGAATGTGGAAAGGGAGCTGTGCTTTCGGGCATTAATGCGTGACAGCTGGAGACTGAGTGTGAACGAATGGTGCCTTTGTTGTCTTTTCCTAGTGCTTCCTCGCACACATGAGTGGGGAGTGGGATGGTATGCCATGTGTGGCGAGGTGGCGATGGGAATGAATAGGGACAGACAGTGTGAATTGTGTGCATGGGTATATATGTATGTGTCTGTGTGTGTATATATATATGTACATTGAGATGTATAGGTATGTATATTTGCGTGTGTGGGCGTTCGTGTGTGTACATTGTGTACGGGGGCGGGTTGTGCCATTTCTTTCGTCTGTTTCCTTGCGCTACCTCGCAAACGCGGGAGACAGCGACAAAGCAAAATAAATAAATAAATATAAATAAATAATATATTTATGTATATATATATATATATATATATATATATATATATATATATATATATATATATATATATATATATATATATATATATATATATATATATATATATGTATATATATATACATATATACATATATATATATATATATATATATATATATATATACATATATACATATATATATATATATATATACATATATATATATATATATATATATATATATATATATATATATATATATATATATATATATATATATATATATATATATATACATATATACATATATATAGATGAAAGCCGGAAAGGCAGTTTAAAGTCTTTTATCGATGACGTAAGTCATGTGTACGTGTAGGAAGAGAGGATAATGATTGGTTCTCAGTGAATGTAGGTGTGCGACAGGGGTGTGTGATGTCTCCATGGTTGTTTAATTTATTCATGGAAGTGGTTGTTAGGGAGGTGAATGCAAGAATTTTGGAAAGAGGGGCAAGTATGCAGTCTGTTGTGGATGAGAGAGCTTGAGAAGTGAGTCAGTTATTGTTCGCTGATGATACAGCGCTGGTGGCTGATTCATGTGAGAAACTGCAGAAGCTGGTGACTGAGTTTAATAAGTGTTTGAGAGAAGAAAGTTAAGAGTAAATGTGAATATGAGCAAGGTTGTTAGGTACAGTAGGGTTGAGTGTCAAGTCAATTGGGAGGTAAGTTGCAATGGAGAAAAACTGGAGGAAGTAAAGTGTTTTAGATAAGTGGGAGTGGATCTGGCAGCGGATGGAACCATAGAAGCGGAAGTGGATCATAGGGTGTTGGAGGGGGCGAAAATTCTGGGAGCCTTGAAGAATGTGTGGAAGTCGAGAACATTATCTCGGAAAGCAAAAATGGGTATGTTTGAAGGAATAGTGGTTCCAACAATGTTGTATGGTTGCGAGGCGTGGGCTATGGATAGAGTTGTGCGCAGGAGGATGGATGTGCTGGAAATGAGATGTTTGAGGACAATGTGTGGTGTGAGGTGGTTTGATCGAGTAAGTAACGTAAGGGTAAGAGAGATGTTTGGAAATAAAAAGAGCGAGGTTGAGAGAGCAGAAGAGGGTGTTTTGAAATGCTTTGGGCACATGGAGAGAATGAGTGAGGAAAGATTGACCAAGAGGATATATGTGTCGTAAGTGGAGGGAACGAGGAGAAGTGGGAGACCAAATTGGAGGTGGAAAGATGTAGTGAAAAAGATTTTGTGTGATCGGGGCCTGAACATGCAGGAGGGTGAAAGGCGGGCAAGGAATAGAGTGGATTGGATCGATGTGGTATACCGGGGTTGACGTGCTGTCAGTGGATTGAATCAGGGCGTGTGAAGCGTCATGGGTAAACCATGGAAAGTTGTGTGGGGCCTGAATGTGGAAAGGGAGCTGTGGTTTCGGGCATTATTGCGTGACAGCTGGAGACTGAGTGTGAACGAATGGTGCCTTTGTTGTCTTTTCCTAGTGCTTCCTCGCATGAGGGGGGAGGGGGAAGGTATTCCATGTGTGGCGAGGTGGCGATGGGAATGAATAGGGGCAGACAGTGTGAATTTTGTGCATGGGCATATATGTATGTGTCTGTGTTTGTATATATATGTGTACATTGAGATGTATAGGTATGTATGTTTGCGTGTGTGGGCGTTCGTGTGTGTACATTGTGTACGGGGGTGGGTTGTGCCATTTCTTTCGTCTGTTTCCTTGCGCTACCTCGCAAACGCGGGAGACAGCGACAAAGCAAAATAAATAAATAAATATAAATAAATAATATATTTATATATATATATATATATATATATATATATATATATATATATATATATATATATATATATATATATATATATATATATATATATATATATATATATATATACATATATATATATATATATATATATATATATATATATATATATATATATATATATATATATATATATATGTATATATATATATATATATATACATATATATATATATATATATATCTTTCTTTTCTTTCATACTATTCGCCATTTCCCGCATTAGCGAGGTAGCGTTAAGAACAGAGGACTGGGCCTTTTAGGGAATATCCTCACCAGGCCCCCTTCTCTGTTCCTTCTTTTGGAAAATATATATATATATATATATTTATATATATACATATATATAGATGAAAGCCGGAAAGGCAGTTTAAAGTCTTTTATCGAGGATGTAAGTCATGTGTACGTGTAGGAAGAGAGGATAATGATTGCTTCTCAGTGAATGTAGCTGTGCGACAGGGGTGTGTGATGTCTCCATGGTTGTTTGATTTATTCATGGAAGTGGTTGTTAGGGAGGTAAATGCAAGAATTTTGGAAAGAGGGGCAAGTATGCAGTCTGTTGTGGATGAGAGAGCTTGGGAAGTGAGTCAGTTATTGTTCGCTGATGATACAGCGCTGGTGGCTGATTCATGTGAGAAACTGCAGAAGCTGGTGACTGAGTTCAATAAGTGTTTGAGAGAAGAAAGTTAAGAGTAAATGTGAATATGAGCAAGGTTGTTAGGTACAGTAGGGTTGAGTGTCAAGTCAATTGGGAGGTAAGTTTGAATGGAGAAAAACTGGAGGAAGTAAAGTGTTTTAGATATCTGGGAGTGGATCTGGCAGCGGATGGAACCATGGAAGCGGAAGTGGATCATAGGGTGGGGGAGGGGGCGAAAATTCTGGGAGCCTTGAAGAATGTGTGGAAGTCGAGAACATTATCTCGGAAAGCAAAAATGGGTATGTTTGAAGGAATAGTGGTTCCAACAATGTTGTATGGTTGAGAGGCGTGGGCTATGGATAGAGTTGTGCGCAGGAGGATGGATGTGCTGGAAATGAGATGTTTGAGGACAATGTGTGGTGTGAGGTGGTTTGATCGAGTAAGTAACGTAAGGGTAAGAGAGATGTGTGGAAATAAAAAGAGCGTGGTTGAGAGAGCAGAAGAGTTTGTTTTGAAATGGTTTGGGCACATGGAGAGAATGAGTGAGGAAAGATTGACGAAGAGGATATATGTGTCGGAGGTGGAGGGAACGAGGAGAAGAGGGAGACCAAATTGGAGGTGGAAAGATGGAGTGAAAAAGATTTTGTGTGATCGGGGCCTGAATATGCAGGAGGGTGAAAGGAGGGCAAGGAATAGAGTGAATTGGAGCGATGTGGTATACCGGGGTTGACGTGCTGTCAGTGGATTGAATCAAGGCATGTGAAGCGTCTGGGGTAAACCATGGAAAGCTGTGTAGGTATGTATATTTGCGTGTGTGGACGAATGTATATACATGTGTATGGGGGTGGGTTGGGCCATTTCTTTCGTCTGTTTCCTTGCGCTACCTCGCAAACGCGGGAGACAGCGACAAAGCGCAAGAAAAAAAAAAAGGAAAAAACATGACTACCCTAGGACCAATTGCCATGGCTTCTTTTTAAAGTCTACTGCATCCCACAAGGCTGTGCTACTTCCAGTTGCAGGGAAATGTAGACTCGTTTTAAGTGATAAGTTCTTTAACAAAACTGTACTCTTAATGGTACAACTTTGTCAAAGGTGACCTTCCACTTGTTGAGTAACCTTAATTACATAGAGTCTGTTAGCACCATTATACATATATAGGGATAGGGGAGAAAGAATACTTCCCACGTATTCCCTGTGTGTCGTAGAAGGCGACCAAAAGGGGAGGGGGCGGGGGGCTGGAAATCCTCCCCTCTCATTTTTTTTTTTTTTATTTTAATTTTCCAAAAGAAGGAACAGAGAAGGGGGCCAGGTGAGGATATTCCCTCAGAGGCCCAGTCTTCTGTTCTTAACGCTACCTTCCTGATGCGGGAAATGGCGAATAGTTTCAAAGAAAGAAAAAAGAAAGATATATATATATATATATATATATATATATATATATATATATATATATATATATATATATATATATATATATATATATATATATATATGTAAATGCGTGTGGATGTAACCAAAATGGGAAAAAAAGGAGAGATAGGTAGTATGTTTAAGGAAAGGAACCTGGATGTTACGGCTCTGAGTGAAACGATGCTCAAGGGTAAAGGGGAAGAGTGGTTTGGGAATGTCTTGGGAGTAAAGTCAGGAGTTAGTGAGAGGACAATAGAGAGGGAAGGAGTAGCACTACTCCTAAAACTGGAGTGGTGTTAGTATGTGATAGAGTGTAAGAAAGTAAACTCTTGATTAATATGGGTAAAACTGAAAGTTGATAGAGAGAGATGGGTCATTATTGGTGCATATGCACCGGGGCATGGGAAGAAATATCATTAGAGGCAAGTGTTTTGGGAGCAGCTGAATGAGTGTGTTAGTGGTTTTGATGCACGAGAGCGGGTTATAGTGATGGGTGATTTGAATGCAAAGGTGAGTAATGCAGCAGTTGACGGAATAATTGGTACACATGATGTGCTCAATGTTGTAAATGGACATGGTGAAGAGCTTGTAGATTTATGTGCTGAAAAAGGACTGGTTATTGGGAATACCTGGTTTAAAAAGCGATATATACATAAGTATACGTATGTAAGTAAGAGAGATGGCCAGAGAGCGTTATCAGATTACGTGTTAATTGATGGTCGCGTGAAAGAGAGACTTTTGAATGTTAATGCGCAGAGAGGTGCAAATGGAGGGATGTCTGAACATTATCTTGTGGAGGCGAAGGTGAAGATTTATAGACGTTTTCAGAAAAGAAGAGAGAATGTTGGGGTAAAGGGAGTGGTGAGAGTAAGTGAGCTTGGGAAGGAGACTTGTGTGAGGAAGTACCAGGAAAGACGGAGTACAGGACGGAAAAAGGTTAGAAAAAAGGAGGTAAGGGGAGTGGGGGAGGAATTGGATGTATTTAGGGAAGCAGTGATGTCTTGCGCAAAAGATGCTTGTGGCATGAGAAGCGTGGGAGGTGGCTTCATTAGAGAGGGTAGTGAGTAGTGGGATGAAGAAGTAAGATTTTTAGTGAAAGAGAAGAGAGGGGCATTAGGACGATTTTTGCAAGTAAATAATGCAAATAAGTGGGAGATGTATAAAAGAATGGGGCAGGAGGTCAAGAAAAAGGTGCAAGAGGTGAAAAAGAGGGCAAATAAGAGTAGGAGTGGGAGAGTATCATTAAATTTTAGGGAGAATAAAAAGATGTTTTTGAAGGAGGTAAATAAAGTGCGTAAGACAAGGGAACAAATGGGAAATTCAGTGAAGGGGGGTAATGGGGAGGTAATAACAAGTAGTGGTGATGTGAGAAGAAGATGGAGTGAGTATTTTGAAGGTTTGTTGAATGTGTTTGATGATAGAGTGGCAGATATAGGATGTTTTGGTCGAGGTGGTGTGAAAAGTGAGATGGTCAGGGAGGATGATTTGATAAACAGAGAAGAGGTAGTAAAAACTTTGCGGAAGATGAAAGCCGGCAAGGAAGCTGCCTTGGAAGGTATTGCAGTGGAATTAATTAAAAAAGGGGGTGACTGTATTGTTGACTGGTTGGTAAGGTTATCTAATGCATGTATGATTCATGGTGAAGTGCCTGAGGATTGGCGGAATGCTTGCATAGTGCCATTGTACAAAGGCAAAGGGGACAAAGGTGAGTGCTCAATTACAGAGGTATAGGTTTGTTCAATATTCCTGGGAAATTATACGGAAGGGTATTGACTGACAGGGTGAAGACATGTACAGAGTATCACATTGGGGAGGAGCACAGTGGTTTCAGAAGAGGTAGAGGATGTGTGGATCAGGTGTTTCCTTTGAAGAATGTATGTGAGAAATACTTAGAAAAGCAAATGGGTTTGTATAGAGCATTTGTGGATCTGGAAAAGGCATATGACAGAGTTGATAGAGATGCTCTGTGGAAGGAATTAAAAATATATGGTGTGGGAGGCAAGTTGTTAGAAGCAGTGAAAAGTTTTTATCGAGGATGTAAGGCATGTGTACGTGTGGGAAGAGAGGAAAGTGATTGGTTCTCAGTGAAAGTAAGTTTGCGGTAGGGGTGTGTGATGTCTCCATGGTTCTTTAATTTGTTTATGGATGGGGTTGTTAGGGAGGCGAATGCAAGAGTTTTGGAAAGAGGGGCAAGTATGCAGTCTCTTGTGGATGACAGAGCTTGGGAAGTGAGTCAGTTGTTGTTCGCTGATGATACAGCGCTAGTGGCTGATTCATGAGATAAACTGTAGAGGCTGGTGACTGAGTTGGGTAAAGTGTGTGAAAGAAGAAATTTGAGAGTAAATGTGAATAAGAGCAAGGTTGATAGGTACAGTAGGGTTGAGGGTCAAGTCAACTGGGAGGTAAGTTTGAATGGAGAAAAACTGGAGGAATTGAAGTGTTTTAGATATCTGGGAGTGCATTTGACAGCGGATGGAGCCATGGAAGCGGAAGTGAATCATAGGTTGGGGGAAGGGGCGAAAATTCTGGGAGCCTTCAAGAATGTGTGGGAGTCGAGAACATTATCTTCGAAAGCAAAAATTGGTATGTTTGAAGGAATAGTGGTTCCAACAATGTTGTATGGTTGCGAGGCGTGGGCTATGGATAGAGTTGTGCGGAGGAGGATGGATGTGCTGGAAATGAGATGTTTGAGGACAATATATGATGTGAGGTGGTTTCATCCAGTAAGTAATGTAAGGGTAAGAGAGATGTGTGGTAATAAAAAGAGTGTGGTTGAGAGAGCAGAAGAGTGTATTTTGAAATGGTTTGGTCACATGGAAAGAATGAGTGAGGAAAGATTGAGCAAGAGCATATATGTGTCAGAGGTGGAGGGAGCGAGGAGAAGTGGTAGACCAACTTGGAGGTGGAAAGAAGGAATTAAAAAGATTTTGAGAGATCGGGGCCTGAACATGCAGGAGGGTGAAAGGCGTGCAAGGAATAGAGTGAATTGGAACGATTTGGTATACCGGAGTCGACGTGCTGTCAACGGATTTAACCAGGGCATGTGAAGCGTCTGGGGTAAACCATGGAAAGTTCTGTGGTGCCTGGATGTGGAAAGGGAGCTATGGTTTCGGTGTATTATTACATGACAGCTAGAGACTGAGTGTGAACGAATGTGGCCTTTGTTGTCTTCCTAGCGCTACCTCATGCACATGAGGGGGAAGGGGGTTGTTTTTCATGTGTTGCAGTGTGGCGATGGGAATGAATAAATGCAGATAGTATGAACTTTGTACATATGTATACATGAATATGTCTGTGTGTGTATATATATGTATACGTTTAGATGTATAGGTATGTATATTTGCGTGTGTGGACGTGTACGTATATATATGTGTATGTGGGCGGGTTGGCCCATTCTTTGGTCTGTTTCCTTGCGCACCGACAAAGCAAAGTAAAAAAATGAATATATATGTATATATATATATATATATTATCCCTGGGGATAGGGGAGAAAGAATACTTCCCACGTATTCCCTGCGTGTCGTAGAAGGCGACTAAAAGGGAAGGGAGCGGGGGGCTGGAAATCCTCCCCTCTCGTTTTTTTTTTTTTTTTTTTTTTCCAAAAGAAGGAACAGAGAAGGGGGCCAGGTGAGGATATTCCCTCAAAGGCTCAGTCCTCTGTTCTTAGCGCTACCTCGCTAATGCGGGAAATGGCGAATAGTATGAAAAAAAAAAAAAAAAAAAAAAAAAAATATATATATATATATATATATATATATATATATATATATATATATATATATATATATATATATATATATATATATATATATATATATATATATATATATATATATATATATATATATATTTTTCTTTCTTCTTTCAAACTATTCGCCATTTCCCGATTTAGCGAGGTAGCGTTAAGAACAGAGGACTGGGCCTTGAGGGAATACCCTCACCTGTCCCAATTCTCTGTTCCTTCTTTTGGAAAATTAAAAAAAAAAACGAGAGGGGAGGATTTCCATATATATATATATATATATATATATATATATATATATATATATATATATATATATATATATATATATATATATATATATATATATATATATATATTATTATTATGTATTTTATTTTTCTTTGTCGCTGTCTCCCGCGTTAGCGAGGTAGCGCAAGGAAACGGACGAAAGAATGGCCCAACCACCCTATATTCCCATGTATATACATGCACGTCCACACACGGAAATATACATACCTATACATCTCAATGTCTACATATATATAAAAACACAGACATATACATACATACACATGTACATAATTCATACTGTCTGCCTTTATTCATTCTCATCGCCACCCCACCACACATGAAATAGCAACCCCCTCCCCCAAAATGTGCGCGAGGTAGCGCTAGGAAAAAGACAACAAAGGCCACTTTCTTTCAATCAGTCTCTAGCTGTCATGTAATAATGCACCGAAACCACTGCTCCCTTTCCACATCCAGGCCCCACAGAACTTTCCATGGTTTACCCCAGACGCTTCACATGCCCTGGTTCAATCGATTGACACCACGTCGACCCCGGTATACCACATCGTTCCAATTCACTCTATTCCTTGCACGCCTTTCATCCTCCTGAATGTCCAGTGTCAGATCACTCAAATCTTTCTCACTCAATCTTTCCACCTCTAATTTGGTCTCCCACTTCTCGTTCCCTCCACCTCTGACACATATATCCTCTTGGTCAATCTTTCCTCACTCATTCTCTCCATGCGACCAAACCATTTGAAAACACCCTCTTCTGCTCTCTGAACCACATTGTTTTTATTACCACACATCTCTCTTACCCTTACATTACTTACTCGATCAAACCACCTCACACGACATATTGTTCTAAAACATCTCATTTCCAGCACATCCACCCTCCTCCGCACAACTCTATCCATACCCCAAGCCTCGCAACCATATAACATTGTTGGAAGAACTACTCCTCCTTCAAACATACCCATTTTTGCTTTCCGAGATAATATTCTCGACTTCCAAACGGTCTTCAACGCTCCAAGAACTTTCGCCCCCTTCCCCACCCTATGATTCACTTCCGCTTCCAATGTTCCATCCGCTGCCAAATCCACTCCCTGGTATCTAAAATACTTCACTTCCTTCAGTTTTCTCCATTCAAACTTACCTCCCAGTTGACTTGTCCTTCAACACAACTGTACCTAATAACCTTGATCTTGTTCGCATTTACTCTCAACTTTCTTCTTTCACACACACTTTACCAAACTCGGTCACCAGCTTCCGCATTTTCTCACACGAATCAGCCACCAGCGCTGTATCATTAGCAAACAACAACTGACTCACTTCCCAAGCGCTCCCATCCACAAGAGACTGCATACCTGTCCCGTTTTCGAGAACTCATGAATTCATCTCTCTAACAACCCCATCCATAAACAAATTAAACAACCATGGAGACATCACGCACCCCTGCCGCAAACCTACATTCACTGAGAACCAATCACTTTCCTCTCTTCCTACACGTACACATGCCTTACATCCTCGATAAAAACTTTTCACTGCTTCTAACAACTTGCCTCCCACACCATATATTCTTAATACCTTCCACAGAGCATCTCTATCAAATCTATCATATACCTTCTCCAGATCCATAAATGCTACATACAAATCCATTTGCTTTTCTTAATATTTCTCACATACATTCTTCAAAGCAAACACCTGATCCAAACATCCTCTGCCACTTCCAAAACCACACTGCTCTTCCCCAAACTGATGCTCTGTATATGACTTCACCCTTTCAATCAATACCCTCCCATATAATTTCCCATGAATACTCAACAAACTTATACTTCTGTAATTTGAGCACTCAATTTTATCCCATTTGCCTTTGTACAATGGCACTATGCAAGCATTCCGCCAATCCTCAGGCACCTCACCATAAGTCATACATACATTAAATAACCTTACCAACCAGTCAACAATACAGTCACCTCCTTCTTTAGTAATTTCCACTGTAATACCATCCAAACCCACTGCCTTGCCGGCTTTCATCTTCCGCAAATGTTTACTACCTCTTCCCTGTTTACCAAATCCTTTTCCCTAAAGCTTTCACTTTGCACGCCTCCTCGACCAAAACACCCTATATCTGCCACTCAATCATCAAACACACTCAACAAACCCTCAAAATACTCAATCCATCTCCTTCTTACTTCACCACTACTTGTTATCACCTCACCATTAGCCCCCTTCGTTGAAGGTCCCATTGATTCCCTTGTCTTACGCACTTTATTTACCTCCTTCCAAAACATCTTTTCATGCTCCCTAAAATTTAATGATAACCTCTCACCCCAACTTTCATTTACAATTTTTTTCACCTCTTACACCTTTCTCTTGACCCCTGCCCATTTCTTTTAGTGATCTACCACTCATTTGCATTATTTCCCTGCAAAAATCGTCCAAATGCCTCTCTCTTGTCTTTCACGAATAATGTTACTTCTTCATCCGTCCACTCACTACCCTTTCTAATCTGCTCACCTCCCACGCTTCTCACGCCACAAGCATCTTTTGCGTAAGACATCACTACTTCCCTAAATACATCCCATTCCTCCCCCACTCCCCTTCCGCCCTTTGTTCTCACCTTTTTCAATAATCTACTCAGTCTCTCCTGATACTTCCTCACACAAGTCTCCTTCCCGAGCTAACTTACTCTCACCACCCTTTTTACACCAACATTCTCTCTTCTTTTCTGAAAACATCTACAAATATTCACCTTCGCCTCCACAAGATAATGATCAGACATCTCTCCAGTTGCACCTCTCAGCACATTTACATCTAAAAGTCTCTATTTCGAGCGCCTATCAATCAACACATAATCCAATAACGCTCTCTGGCCATCTCTCATACTTGCATAGGTATGATTATGTATATCTCTCTTTTTACACCAGGTATTCCCAATCACCAGTCCTTTCTCAGCACAAAAATCTACAAGCTCTTCACCATTTCTATTTACAACACTTAACACCCCATGTACGCCAATTATTCCCTCACCTGCCACATTACTCACCTTTGTATTCAAATCACCCATCACTATAACCCGGTCTCGTGCATCAAAACTACTAACACAATCACTCAGCTGCTCCCAAAACACTTGCCTCTCATGATCTTTCTTCTCATGCCCAGGTGCATATGCACCAATAATCACCCATCTCTCTCCATCCACTTTCAGTTTTACCCATATCGATCTAGAGTTTACTTTCTTACACTCTATCATATACTCCCACCACTCCTGTTTCAGGAGTAGTGCTACTCCTTCCCTTCCTCATGTCCTTTCACTAACCCCTGACTTTACTCCAAAGACATTCCCAGAAGTATAAGTTCTTCCCCTTTACCCTTGAGCTTCGTTTCACTCAGAGCCAAAGTATCCAAGCTCCTTTCCTCAAACATACTACCTATCTCTCCTGTTTATCATCTTGGTTACATCCACACACATATAGACACCCCAATCTGAGCCTTCGAGGAGGATTAGCACTCCTCGTGTGACTCCTTCTTCTGTTTCCCCTTTTAGAAAGTCAAAATACAAGGAGGGAAGGGATTCCAGCCCCTCCGCTCTCGTCCCATTCAGTCGCTTTTTACGACACGTGAGGAATGCGTGGGAAGAATTCTTTCTCCCCTACCCCCAGGGATATATATATATATATATATATATATATATATATATATATATATATATATATATATATATATATATATATATATATATATATATATATATATATATATATTTTTTTTTTTTTTTTTTTTTTTTTTGCTTTGTCGCTGTCTCCCGCGTTTGCGAGGTAGCGCAAGGAAACAGACGAAAGAAATGGCCCAACCCACCCCCATACACATGTACATACATACGTCCACACACGCAAATATACATACCTACACAGCTTTCCATGGTTTACCCCAGACGCTTCACATGCCTTGATTCAATCCACTGACAGCATGTCAACCCCGGTATACCACAACGCTCCAGTTCACTCTATTCCTTGCCCTCCTTTCACCCTCATGCATGTTCAGGCCCCGATCACACAAAATCTTTTTCACACCTTCTTTCCACCTCCAATTTGGTCTTCCTCTTCTCCTCGTTCCCTCCACCTCCGACACATATCCTCTTGGTCAATCTCTCCTCACTCATTCTCTCCATGTGCCCAAACCATTTCAAAACACCCTCTTCTGCTCTCTCAACCACGCTCTTTTTATTTCCACACATCCCTCTTACCCTTACGTTACTTACTCGATCAAACCACCTCACACCACACATTGTCCTCAAACATCTCATTTCCAGCACATCCATCCTCCTGCGCACAACTCTATCCATAGCCCACGCCTCGCAACCATACAACATTGTTGGAACCACTATTCCTTCAAACATACCCATTTTTGCTTTCCGAGATAATGTTCTCGACTTCCACATATTCTTCAAGGCTCCCAGAATTTTCGCCCCCTCCCCCACCCTATGATCCACTTCCGCTTCCATGGTTCCATCCGCTGCCAGATCCACTCTCAGATATCTAAAACACTTTACTTCCTCCAGTTTTTCTCCATTCAAACTCACCTCCCAATTGAATTGACCCTCAACCCTAATGTACCTAATAACCATGCTCTTATTCACATTTACTCTTAACTTTCTTCTTTCACACACTTTACCAAACTCAGTCACCAGCTTCTGCAGTTTCTCACATGAATCAGCCACCAGCGCTGTATCATCAGCGAACAACAACTGACTCACTTCCCAAGCTCTCTCATCCCCAACAGACTTCATACTTGCCCCTCTTTCCAAAACTCTTGCATTCACCTCCCTAACAACCCCATCAATAAACAAATTAAACAACCATGGAGACATCACACACCCCTGCCGCAAACCTACATTCACTGAGAACCAATCACTTTCCTCTCTTCCTACACGTACACATGCCTTACATCCTCGATAAAAACTTTTCACTGCTTCTAACATCTTTCCTCCCACAACATATATACTTAATACCTTCCACAGAACATCTCTATCAACTCTATCATATGCCTTCTCCAGATCCATAAATGCTACATACAAATCCATATATATATATATATATATATATATATATATATATATATATATATATATATATATATACGTTTAAATGTATAGGTATGTATATGTGCGTGTGTGGAGTTGTATATATATATATACATGTGTATGTGGGGGGGTTGAGCCATTCTTTCGTCTGTTTTATTGCATTACCTCGCTAACGCGGGAGACAGCGACAAAGTATAATTGATAAATAGATACAAATATATACATACATACACACACACACACACACATATATATATATATATATATTTTTTTTTTTTTTTTTTTTTCATACTATTCGCCATTTCCCGCGTAGCGAGGTAGCGTTAAGAACAGAGGACTGGGCCTTTGAGGGAATATCCTCACCTGGCCCCCTTCTCTGTTCCTTCTTTTGGAAAATTAAAAAAAAAACGAGAGGGGGGGATTTCCAGCCCCCCGCTCCCTTCCCTTTTAGTCGCCTTCTACGACACGCAGGGAATACGTGGGAAGTATTCTTTCTCCCCTATCCCCAGGGATAATATATATATATATATATATATATATATATATATATATATATATATATATATATATATATATATATATATATATATATATATATATATATATATATATTATCCCTGGGGATAGGGGATTAAGAATACTTCCCACGTATTCCCTGCGTGTCGTAGAAGGCGACTAAAAGGGGAGGGAGCGGGGGGCTGGAAATCCTCCCCTCTCGGTGTTTTTTTTTTTTTTTTCAATTTTCCAAAAGAAGGAACAGAGAATTGGGCCAGGTGAGGGTATTCCCTCAAAGGCCCAGTCCTCTGTTCTTAACGCTACCTCGCTAATGCGGGAAATGGCGAATAGTTTGAAAGATATATATATATATATATATATATATATATATATATATATATATATATATATATATATATATATATATTTTTTTTTTTTTTTTTTTCTCTCAAACTATTCGCCATTTCCCGCATTAGCGAGGTAGCGTTAAGAACAGAGGAGTGGGCCTTTGAGGGAATACCCTCACCTGGCCCAATTCTCTGTTCCTTCTTTTGGAAAATTAAAAAAAAACGAGAGGGGAGGATTTCCAGCCCCGCGCTCCCTCCCCTTTTTGTCGCCTTCTACGACATGCAGGGAATACGTGGGAATATATATATATATATATATATATATATATATATATATATATATATATATATATATATATATATATATATATATATATATATATATATACATACATATATATATTTTTTTTTCTTTTTTTTTAAACTATTCGCCATTTCCCGCGTTAGCGAGGTAGCGTTAAGAACAGAGGACTGGGCCTTTGAGGGAACATCCTCACCTGGCCCCCTTCTCTGTTCCTTCTTTTGGAAAAAAAAAAAGAGAGGGGAGGATTTCCAGCCACCCGCTCCCTCCCCTTTTAGTCGCCTTCTACGACACGCAGGGAATACGTGGGAAGTATTCTTTCTCCCCTAACCCCAGGGATAATATATATATATATATATATATATATATATATATATATATATATATATATATATATATATATATATATATATATATATATATATATATATATATATATATATAATTATATTCCTATGAGTCCACGGTTAAAATGAAACACGTTAAGTTCCCAAGTGCACTTTCGTGCAATAATCACATCATCAGGGGAGACACAAGAGAGAAATGTGAGTCACTTGATATACATCGAAGAGACGAAGCTAGGACGCCATTTGGGAAACATGTGATTGTCCACGCCAGACAACGAGCGTTCATAAACTTATCATTTTACAAATTTTATCAACAATATCGTTATCTAATTTGTATAGACAATCACTAATATTAAGATTATAATTCTTTATGTATCTAATAATTGAAGATTCAATGGTATTTCTCTTGGTTATAAAGTTAGAGATAATAACTGAGATGGCATTACTCCGGTCAATAAAATGATCATAGTTTTTAACGTGATTAAACGAAGCATTTGATTCTTGTCCCGTTCTTATACTATATCTGTATATATATATATATATATATATATATATATATATATATATATATATATATATATATAGATGTTTATATATATATATATATATATATATATATATATATATATATATATATATATATATATATATATATATATATATATATATATATATATATATATATATATATATATATACACATATAGATGTTTATATATATATATATATATATATATATATATATATATATATATATATATATATATATATATAGCTTCATCTTTTTCACTTCACAACTTAGAGAGAAGAGAAATTTACATTATAATTTATGCATGGCAATATATTGAGATGACAGCTAACAATACTGCTCGACACAAAGTCTTTCACCAGGAGAGTAACAGTTTGAAAGTTGCATGGAATACCATGGAATGTAGCAAAAAGGCATCAAACTGAAGTATATGATAGCCTAGGAAAAAATGGGAATTACTCTTAAACTCTGATACTCAGGAGGTATAAGAAATATGTGTAGCAAAACTAGAGTAATATCAAAAAGAAAACGATATATTAGGGTAGCTTGAAGTCAATTCCAAATTAATCCTCAACTGAGAGTTATGTAACGAGCGTATGTACAGGGAGAAACGCTATTATTCATCAAAGGAAATGCGCGGTGAGCACTTTACACTTGTCCTGCCTCCGACAAATTTTCGTAGTAGTTAATAGGCACGTTAGTCTCTCTCGCAAATATGTACACAAAACACACCTACCCACTCACTCACAGGAGGACTTTTCCTCTGATACATATCCTTGACGCCAATATACATAGCTGGTTATAACATAATGATGCCTTCTACGTCAATAAAACTTGTGTCATAAATTGTGGGACGTGTCACCTCAGTGCTACCATTACTGATCAGAACAGTGGCCGGGGTGGGTTAGTGAGGCCCCACCGTGTGCAAGGTAAACAGCGTCTGGCAATGTTTTTGTAACAATGGCCACATCCCGGGAATTTCTTACGCGATCCCAGGTGTGTTTGTATAGCTAACTCCTCCGTTTTGTTTACAGACGAACGGATATGCCTTATTTACACACACATAGATTTTTGAAAGCCGTGGCCGTCCGCCTGGGAAGAGTTCTTTCGGATTTTTTTGATTTTCGAGAAGTTTGTTTGTTCCCCTCTCCGGGTCAACTTAGTCGGAGAAGATGCGTCCCTCGGGCGGTGTTTTCGATCTTCATATATATGGGCCTATTAGTAGAGGGCCATCCATGCGAGGGTAATCGCCATGTCAAGTTACTGTATCTAAACGATGAGTCATAAGATTCATATTCGGTTATCCAAAGACCATTTCTATTATCAGTTCATATAAACACTTGAAACAAAGAACTTATGCGTGTAATGCACTATATGTAATGATAAAAAACTCATATGCTTATAATATATCTTTACTATCACCACTCATGTAAATCATCTTGTTGCTTACCTACTCAACTGAAACAGGCTGCATTTAAGCAACATAAGGCGATGGTGGATGCTCCTTAATATTATTTCACTTTCTTTTTAAAGTACAATATGGTACCTCAAAAGGGCAACATATATATCTGGGAGACGAAAGTGGAGGTGGAAGGATGGAGTGAAAAAGATTTTGAGCGATCGGGGCCTGAACATGCAGTAGGCTGAAAGGCGTGCAAGGAGTAGAGTGAATTGGAACAGTGTGATCGACGTGCAGTAAAATGGAATGAACCAGGGCATGTGAAGCATCTGGGGTAAACCATGATATGTTTTGTGTGGCCTGGATGTGGAAAGGGAGCTGTGGTCTCGATGCATTATACATGACAGCTAGAAACAGTGTGAACGAATATGGCCTTTGTTGTCTTTTCCTAGTGCTACCTCGCACACGTACCGGGGGGGGGGGGGGGGGGGGGGGGGGGGGGTTCATTTCATGTGTGACGGGGGGTGGGGGGTCATTTCATGTGTGACGGGGGGGGGGTCATTTCATGTGTGACGGGGGGGGGGGGGGGGTTGACGAGAATGAATAAAGGCAGCAAGTATGAATTATGTATATGTGTATATGTCTGTGTATATATATATATATATATATATATATATATATATATATATATATATGTATACGTTGAAATGTATAAGTATGTATGTGTTCGTGTGGACGATTATGTATATACATGTGTATGTGGGTGGGTTGGGCCATTCATTCGTCTGTTCCCTTGCGCTACCTAGCTATATATATATATATATAAATATATATATATATATATATATATATATATATATATATATATATATATATATATATATATATATATATATATATATATATATATATATATATATTAAAAAAGGGGGTGACTGTATTGTTGACTGGTTGGTAAGGTTATCTAATGTATGTATGACTCATGGTGAGGTGCCTGAGGATTGGCGGAATGCGTGCATAGTGCCTTTGTACAAAGGCAAAGGGGATAAGAGTGAATGCTCAAATTACAGAGGTATAAGTTTGTTGATTATTCCTGGTAAATTATAAGGGAGGGTATTGACTGAGAGGGTGAAGGCATGTACAGAACATCAGATTGGGGAAGAGCAGTGTGGTTTCAGAAGTGGTAGAGGATGTGTGGATCAGGTGTTTGCTTTGAAGAATGTATGTGAGAAATACTTAGAAAAGCATATGGATTTGTATGTAGCATTTATGGATCTGGATAGAGTTGATAGAGATGCTCTGTGGAAGGTATTAAGAATATATGGTGTGGGAGGCAAGTTGTTAGAAGCAGTGAAAAGTTTTTATAGAGGATGTAAGGCATGTGTACGTGTAGGAAGAGAGGAAAGTGATTGGTTCTCAGTGAATGTAGGTTTGCGGCAGGGGTGTGTGATGTCTCCATGGGTGATTAATTTGTTTATAGATGGGGTTGTTAGGGAGGTGAATGCAAGAGTTTTGGAAAGAGGGGCAAGTATGAAGTCTGTTGGGGTTGAGAGAGCTTGGGAAGTGAGTCAGTTGTTGTTAGCTGATGATACAGCGCTGGTGGCTGATTCATGTGAGAAACTGCAGAAGCTGGTGACTGAGAATGGTAAAGTGTGTGAAAGAAGAAAGTTTAGAGTAAATGTGAATAAGAGCAAGGTTATTAGGTACAGTAGGGTTGAGGGTCAAGTCAATTGGGAGGTAAGTTTGAAGGGAGAAAAACTGGAGGAAGTAAAATGTTTTAGATATCTGGGAGTGGATCTGGCAGCGGATGGAAGCATGGAAGCGAAAGTGGATCATAGGGTGGGGAAGGGGGCGAAAATTCTGGGAGCCTTGAAGAATGTGTGGAAGTCGAGAACATTATCTCGGAAAGCAAAAATGGGTATGTTTGAAGGAATAGTGGTTCCAACATTGTTGTATGGTTGCGAGGCGTGGGCTATGGATAGAGTTGTGCGTAGGAGGATGGATGTGCTGGAAATGAGATGTATGAAGACAATGTGTGGTGTTAGGTGTTTTGATCGAGTAAGTAACGTAAGGGTAAGAGAGATGTGTGGAAATAAAAAGAGCGTGGTTGAGAGAGCAGAAGGGGGTGTTTTGAAATGGTGTGGGCACATGAAGAGAATGAGTGAGGAAAGATTGACCAAGAGGATATATGTGTCGGAGGTGGAGGGAACGAGGAGAAGTGGGAGACCAAATTGGAGGTGGAAAGATGGAGGGAAAAAGATTTTGTGTGATCGGGGACTGAATATGCAGGGGGGTGAAAGGAGGACAAGGAATAGAGTGAATTGGATCGATGTGGTATACCGGGGTTGACGTGCTGTCAGTGGATTGAATCAGGGCATGTGAAGCTTCTGGGGTAAACCATGGAAAGCTGTGTAGGTATGTATATTTGCGTGTGTGGACGTATGTATATACATGTGTATGGGGGTGGGTGGGGCCATTTCTTTCGTCTGTTTCCTTGCGCTACCTCGCAAACGCGGGGGACAGCGACAAAGCCAAAATATATATATATATATATATATATATATATATATATATATATATATATATATATATATATATATATATATATATATATATATATATATATATATATATATATATATATATGTGTGTATGTATGTAGCATTTATGGATCTGGAGAAGGCATATGATAGTGTTGATAGAGATGCTCTGTGGAAGGTATTAAGAATATATGGTGTGGGTAGCAAGTTGTTAGAAGCAGTGAAAAGTTTTTATCGAGGATGTAAGGCATGTGTACGTGTAGGAAGAGAGGAAAGTGATTGGTTCTCAGTGAATGTAGGTTTGCGGCAGGGGTGTGTGATGTCTCCATGGTTGTTTAATTTGTTTATGGATGGGGTTGTTAGGGAGGTGAATGCAAGAGTTTTGGAAAGAGGGCAAGTATGAAGTCTGTTGTGGATGAGAGAGCTTGGGAAGTGAGTCAGTTGTTGTTCGCTGATGATACAGCGCTGGTGGCTGATTCATGTGAGAAACTGCAGAAGCTGGTGACTGAGTTTCGGTAAAGTGTGTGAAAGAAGAAAGTTAAGAGTAAATGTGAATAAGAGCAAGGTTATTAGGTACAGTAGTGTTGAGGGTCAAGTCACTTGGGAGATAAGTTTGAATGGAGAAAAACTGGAGGAAGTAAAGTGTTTTAGATATCTGGGAGTGGATCTGGCAGCGGATGGAAGCATGGAAGCGGAAAGTGGATCATAGGGTGGGGGAGGGGGCGAAAATTCTGGGAGCCTTGAAGAATGTGTGGAAGTCGAGAACATTATCTCGGAAAGCAAAAATGGGTATGTTTGAAGGAATAGTGGTTCCAACATTGTTGTATGGTTGCGAGGCGTGGGCTATGGATAGAGTTGTGCGTAGGAGGATGGATGTGCTGGAAATGAGATGTTTGAGGACAATGTGTGGTGTTAGGTGTTTTGATCGAGTAAGTAACGTAAGGGTAAGAGAGATGTGTGGAAATAAAAAGAGCGTGGTTGAGAGAGCAGAAGAGGGGTGTTTTGAAATGGTTTGGGCACATGAGAGAATGAGTGAGGAAAGATTGACCAAGAGGATATATGTGTCGGAGGTGGAGGGAACGAGGAGAAGTGGGAGACCAAATTGGAGGTGGAAAGATGGAGGGAAAAAGATTTTGTGTGATCGGGGCCTGAATATGCAGGAGGGTGAAAGGAGGACAAGGAATAGAGTGAATTGGATCGATGTGGTATACCGGGGTTGACGTGCTGTCAGTGGATTGAATCAGGGCATGTGAAGCTTCTGGGGTAAACCATGGAAAGCTGTGTAGGTATGTATATTTGCGTGTGTGGACGTATGTATATACATGTGTATGGGGGTGGGTGGGGCCATTTCTTTCGTCTGTTTCCTTGCGCTACCTCGCAAACGCGGGGGACAGCGACAAAGCCAAAATATATATATATATATATATATATATATATATATATATATATATATATATATATATATATATATATATATATATATATATATATATATATATATATATATATATATATATATATATGTGTGTATGTATGTAGCATTTATGGATCTGGAGAAGGCATATGATAGTGTTGATAGAGATGCTCTGTGGAAGGTATTAAGAATATATGGTGTGGGTAGCAAGTTGTTAGAAGCAGTGAAAAGTTTTTATCGAGGATGTAAGGCATGTGTACGTGTAGGAAGAGAGGAAAGTGATTGGTTCTCAGTGAATGTAGGTTTGCGGCAGGGGTGTGTGATGTCTCCATGGTTGTTTAATTTGTTTATGGATGGGGTTGTTAGGGAGGTGAATGCAAGAGTTTTGGAAAGAGGGCAAGTATGAAGTCTGTTGTGGATGAGAGAGCTTGGGAAGTGAGTCAGTTGTTGTTCGCTGATGATACAGCGCTGGTGGCTGATTCATGTGAGAAACTGCAGAAGCTGGTGACTGAGTTTCGTAAAGTGTGTGAAAGAAGAAAGTTAAGAGTAAATGTGAATAAGAACAAGGTTATTAGGTACAGTAGTGTTGAGGGTCAAGTCACTTGGGAGATAAGTTTGAATGGAGAAAAACTGGAGGAAGTAAAGTGTTTTAGATATCTGGGAGTGGATCTGGCAGCGGATGGAACCATGGAAGCGGTAGTGAATCATAGTGTGGGGGAGGGGGCGAAAATCCTGGGAGCCTTGAAAAATGTGTGGAAGTCGAGAACATTATCTCGGAAAGCGAAAATGGGTATGTTTGAAGGAATAGTGGTTCTAAAAATGTTGTATGGTTGCGAGGCGTGGGCTATGGATAAAGTTGTGCGCAGGAGGGTGGATGTGCTGGAAATGAGATGTTTGAGGACAATGTGTGGTGTGAGGTGGTTTGATCGAGTAAGTAATGTAAGGGTATGAGAGATGTGTGGAAATAAAAAGAGCGTGGTTGAGAGAGCAGAAGAGGGTGTTTTGAAATGGTTTGGGCACATGGAGAGAATGAGTGAGGAAAGATTGACCAAGAGGATATATGTGTCCGAGGTGGAGGGAACAAGGAAAAGTGGGAGACCAAATTGGAGATGGAAAGATGGAGTGAAAAAGATTTTATGTGATCGGGGCCTGAGCATGCAGGAGGGTGAAAGGAGGGCAAGGAATAGAGTGAATTGGATCGATGTGGTATACCGGGGTTGACGTGCTGTCAGTGGATTGAATCAGGGCATGTGAAGCGTCTGGGGTAAACCACGGAAAGTTGTGTGGTGCCTGGATGTGGAAAGGCAGCTGTGGTTTCGGGCATTATTGCATGACAGCTAGAGACTGAGTTTGACCAAATGGGGCCTTTGTTGTCTTTTCCTAGTGCTACCTCGCACACATGAGGGGGGAGGGGGTTGGTATTTCATGTGTGGCGAGGTGGCGATGGGAATGAATAAAGGCAGACAGTTTGAATTGTGTGCATGGGTATATATGTATGTGTCTGTGTGTGTATATATATGTGTACATTGAGATGTATAGGTATGTATATTTGCGTGTGTGGATGTGTATGTATATACATTGTGTATGGGGGTGGGTTGGGCCATTTCTTTCGTCTGTTTCCTTGCGCTCCCTCGCAAAGGCGGGAGACCGGCAAAGCAAAAAAAAAAAAAAAAAAAGATATATATATATATATATATATATATATATATATATATATATATATATATATATATATATATATATATATATATATATATATATATATATATATATATATATATATATCCCTGGGGATAGGGGAGAAAGAATACTTCCCGAGTATTCCCCGTGTGTCATAGCAGGTGACTAATGAGAGAGGGCGCGGGGGGCTAGAAACCCTCCCTGCCTTGTATTTAACATTTTTAAAGGGGAAACAGAAGAAGCAGTCATGGGGGGAGTGCTCATCCTCCTCGAAGGTTCATATTGGGGTCTCTAAATGGGTCTGGATGTAACCGAGATGAGAAAAAAGTAGAGATAGGTTGTATGTTTGAGGAAAGGAACCTGGATGTTTTGACTTTGAATGAAACGAAGCTCGAGGGCAAAGGGAAGAGTGGTTTGAAAATGTCTTGGGAGTAAAATCAAGGGTTGGTAAAAGGACAAGAGCAAAGGATGGAGTAGCACTACTCCTGAAGCAGGAGTTGTAGGAATATCTGATAGTGTGCAAGAATGTTAATTCTAGATTGATATTGGTAAAACTGAAAGTGGATGGAGAGAGATGGGTGAATATTGGTGCCTATGCACCTGGGCATGAGAAGAAAGATCATGAGAGGCTAGTGTTTTGGAAGCAGCTTAGTGACTGTATTAACATTTTTTATGCACGAGACTGGGTTATACGGATGGGTGATTTGAATGCAGGGTGAGTAATGTGGCAGTTAAGGGTATAAATTGTGTACATGGGGTGTTCAGTGTTGTAAATGGAAATAGTGAAAAGCTTGTAGATATGTGCTGAAAAAGGACTGGTTATTGGGAATACCTGATTTAAAAAGAGAGATATACATAAGTATATGCATGTAGTTAGGAGAGATGACCAGAGAACGTTATTGGATTACGTATTAATTGATAGGTGTGTGAAAGAGAGACTTTCGGATGTTAATGTGCTGAGAGGTGCAACTGGAGGGATGTCCGATCATTGTACTGTGAAGGCGAAGGTGAAGATTTGCAGATGTTTTCAGAAAATAAGAGAGAATGTCATAGTGAAGAGACCTGTGAAAGGGAATACCAGGAGAGATGGATTGCAGAATGGCAAAAGGTGAGATCAAATGACGTAAAGGGACTGGGGGAAGAATGTGATGTATCTAGGGAAGCAGTGATGGCTTGAGCAAAAGATGATTGTGGCATGAGAAAGGTGGGAGGTGGGCAGATTGGAAATGGTAGTGAATGTTGGGATGAAGAAGTAAGATTGTAGTGAAAAAGAAGAAAGGCGTTTAGACGATTTTTTCAGGGAGGTAGTGCAAATAGCTGGGAGATGTATAATAGAAAACGGCAGGCGATCAAGCGAAAAGTACAAGAGGTGAAAAAGAGGATAAATGAGAGTTGGGGTGAGAGAGTAGGGTGAGGGAGTATCATTAACTTTTAGGGAGAATAAAAAGATGTTTTGGAAGAAAGTAAATAAAGTGCCTAAGACAAGAAAACAAATGGGAACATCGGTGAAGGGTGTTAACTTGGAGACAATAACGAGTAGTGGTGAAGTAAGAAGATGGAGTGAGTACTTTGGAGGTTCGTTGAGTGTGTTTGATGATAGAGTGGCAGATAAAGGGTGTTTTGGGCGAGGTGGTGTGCGAAGTGAGAGGGGTTAGGTAGAATAGTTTGGTAAACAGAGAAGTAGTAAAAGCTTTGCGGAAGATGAAAGCCGGGAAGGCGGCGGGTTTGGATGGTATTGCTGTGAAATTTATCAAAAATGAGGGTGATCGTGTTGTTGACTGGCTGGTAAGGATATTCAATGTATGTATGGTTCATGGTGAAGTACCTGAGGATTTGCGGAATGCATGCATAGGGCCCATAAACAAAGGCAAATGGAATAAAGGTGAGTGTTCAAATCAAATATGTATAAGTTTGTTGAGTATTCCTGGGATATTATATGGTAGGGTATTGATTGAGAGGATAAAGGCATGTACAGAGCATCAGACTGGGGAAGAGCAGTGTGGTTTCAGAAGTGGTAGAGGATGTGTGGATCTGGTGTTTGCTTTGAAGAATGTATGTGAGAAAAATTAGAGAAACAGATGGATTTCTATGTATATGGTATGGGAGGTAAGTTGCTAAAAGCAGTGAAAAGTTCTTACCAAGTATGTAAGTTATGTGTACGAGTAGGAAGAAAGGAAAGTTTACGACAGGGTGCGTGATGTCTCCATGGTTATTTAATCTTTTATGGATGGGGTGGTTAGGGAGGTGAATAAAAGACTTTTGGAGAGAGTGGCAAGTATGCAGTCTGCTGTCGATGAGAGGGCATGGGAAATGAGTCAGTTGTTGTTTGCTAATGATACAGTGCTGGTGGCTGCTTCGTGTGAGAAATTGAAGAAGTTGGCGACTGAATTTGGAAAAGTGTGTGAAAGAAGTAAGCTGAGAGTAAATGTAAATAAGAGCAAGGTTATCAAGTTCAGTAGGGTTGAGGGACAGGTTAATTGGGAGGTAAGTTTCAATGGAGAAAAAGTGGAAGGAAAGTGCTTTAGATATCTGGGAGTGGATTTAGCAGATGTAACCATGAGGTAGAAGTCAGTCACAGGGTGGAGGGGGAGAGAGAGAGAGAGAGAGAGAGAGAGAGAGAGAGAGAGAGAGAGAGAGAGAGAGAGAGAGAGAGAGAGAGGGGGGGTCCTGAGAGCGTTGAAGAATGTCTGGAAGGTGAAAACGTTATCTCGAAGAGCAAAATTGGGTATGTTTGAAGGAACACTGGTTCCAATAATGTTATATGGTTCAGAGGCATCAGCTATTGATATAGTTGTGCGGTGGGGAGTGGATGTGTTGGAAATGAAATGCTTAAGGACAATATGTGGTGTGAAGTGGCGTGATTAAATGTGTAATGAAAGGGTGGAAGAGATGTGTGGTAGTAAATAGAGTGTGGTTGAGGTAACAGAAGAGGGTATATTGAAATTGCTTGGTCACATTAAAAGAATGAGTGAGGAAAGATTGACAAAGAGGATATATGTGTCAGAGGTAGAGGGAACCAGGAGAAGTGGGAGACCAAATTGGAGGTGGAAGGATGGAGCGAAAAAGATTTTGAACGATCTAGGCCTGAATATACACTTGGGGTGAAAGGCGTGCAAGGAATTGAGTGAATAGGAACGATGTGGTGTACCAGGGTTGACGTGCTGTCAATGGATTGAGCCACTGCATGTGAAGCGTCTGGAGTAAACCACCGAAGTTTTGTGGGCCTGGATGTGGAGAGGGAGCTGTGATTTCGGTGCATTACATATGACAGCTAGAGATTGGCTTTAGCGATGTAGCGCAAGGACACAGACAAGGAATGGCCCAACCCATCCACATACACATATCCATAAACGCCCACACACGCACATATACATATATATACATTTCAACGTATACATACATATACATATATACATATGTACATATTCATACTTGCAACCTTCATCCATTCCCGTCGCCATCTCGCCACACATGAAATAGCGTCCCAGCCCCTACACCCCCACCCACTCACCGCCCCAACGCCATAACCAGTGAGGTTTCGCAAGGAAATGACAAAAAAAGGCCACATTCATTCACACTCAGTCTAAAGCTGTCATGTGTAATGCACCAAAAACCACAGCTCCCTTTCCACATCCAAGCCCGACAGACCTTTCGATGGCTTATCCCAGACGTTTTGCATGCCCTGCTTTAATCCATTAAAAGCACTTCGACTACGATATACCACATCGTTCTAATTCACTCTATTCCTTGCACGTCTTTTACCCTCCTGTATGTTTAGGCCCCGATCGCTCAAAATCTTTTTCACTCCATCCTTCCACCTCCAAGTTGGTCTCCCGCTTCTTTGTCTTCCCTCCATCTCTGACATATATATCCTCTTTGTCAATCTTTCCTCACTCATTCTCTCCATGTGACCAAACCATTTCAACACACCATCTTCTGCTCTCTCAACCACAATCTTTTTATTACCACACATCTCTCTTATCCTTTCAGTACTTACTCGATCAAACCACCTCACACCACATATTGTCCTCAAACATTTCATTTGTAACACATACACCCTTCTCCACACAACCCTATCTTTAGACCATGCTTCGCAACCATATAACATTGATGAAACCACTATTCCTCCAAACATACTCATTTTTGGTCACCGAGATAACGTTCTCGCCTTCCACGCATTATTCAATGCTCCCAGAACCTTCTCCCGCTCCCCATCCTGTGACTCATTTTCGCTTTCATTGCTCCATCCGCTGCTAAGTTCACTTCCAGATATCTAAAACATTTCACTTTTTCCAGCTTTCCTCCTTTCAAAGCTACCTCCCGATTAAGTTGTCCCTCAACCCTACTGAGCCTAATAACCTTGCTCTTGTTCCCATTTACTCTCAGCTTCCTTTTTTCACACACTTTACTAAACTCAGTCACAAACCTCTATAGTTTCTCACCCGAATCACACCAGTGCTGTATCATAAGCAAACAACTGACTCATTTCCCAAGCTCTTTCATCCACAACAGACTGCATACTTCCTCCTCTCTCCAAAACTCTTGCATTCACCTCCCTAACCACCCCATCCATAAACAAATCAAGCAACGCACACCTGCCGCAAACCGACATTCACTGGAACCCAATCACTTTCCTCTCTTCCTACTCATACGCATGCCTTACATCCTTGATAAACACTTTTCACTCTTTCTGACATCTTTCCTCCCTCCCACCATATTCTCTTACAACCTTCTACAAAGAATTTCTCTGAACCCTATCATATGCCTTCTCCAGATCCATAAATGCTACATAGAAATCCATTTTTTCTAAGTATATCTCACATACATCTTCTAAGCAAACACCTGATCCACACATCCTCTACTACTTCTGAAACCACACTGCGCTTCCCCAATCTGATGCTCTGTACATGCCTTTACCTTCTCAATCAATATCCTCCCACATAACTTCCTAGGAATATTCAGTAAAATCATGCCTCCTTTGTAAATTGAACACTCACCTTTATCCCCTTTGCCTTTGTCCTTTAGCAATATGCATGTATTCCACCAGTCCTCAGGCACTTCACCATGATCCATACATTTCTTGAATATCCGTACCAACCAATCAATAGCACAATCACCCAATTTTTTAATAATTTTCACTGCAATACCATTGAAACCCACCGCCCTTTCGGCTTTCATCTTGTGCAAAGCTTTCACTACCCCTTCTCTCTTTAACAAACAAAATCGCACTTCAGTGGTTCATATAATTATATTTAACAAGTAATTTTTCATGCATGTGACAAAACACATTTCGTGGAGACAATCCACCTCATTAGGCACTGGTACTTAGAGTTATATAGATTCCAATATCACAATGGAGTGCCACCGCCTAGCGTCTACCACAAAAGACCACGTACTATCTGCCCTGACCTGGGTAGCTGTGTCTGTCTTGAACAACTTTTTTGTTTCGTGCATTAATTCTCTTAAAATGATATGGTTAATGATTTGATGGTCTTTAAAATCGCCTGGGGACAAATCAAAGTTCTTAGTACTGGCAGATAAGGCAGACTCAATAACGATGAGTGTGGCATAATCAGCAAGGGGGTGGGGGAAAAATAACTGGATATTAAAGACATATAGGGTACTTATTTCCATTAGTGTATTTAACGATCGCATTTTTTGGTCATCCCAGCTTACTGCATGAAAAAGCCAGTAACACTTCTCTGTTACAGTTTTTCCGGTTTGGCCTATGCATAGACACACACACATATATATTCATATATATATATTCTTTTATCAAACTATTCGCCATTTCCCGCGTTAACGAAGAAGCGTTAAGAACAGAGGACTGGGGCCTTTGAAGGAACATCCTCACTTGGCCCCCTTCTCTGTTCCTTCTTTTAGAAAATTAAAAAAAAGTGAGAGGGGAGGATTTCCTTTTAGTCGCCTTCTACGACACGCAGGGAAAACGTGGGAAGTATTCTTTCTCCCCTATCCCCAGGGATTCAATTTCACACATGTATATATATATATATATATATATATATATATATATATATATATATATATATATATATATATATATATATA
>NC_092292.1:7371457-7380835 GCF_036320965.1 Panulirus ornatus | reverse complement strand
GAATGCTTGCATAGTGCCATTGTACAAAGGCAAAGGGGATAAAAGTAAGTGCTAAAATTAAAGAGGTATAGGTTTGTTAAGTATTCTTGGTAAATTATATGGGAGGTTAAACCCTGGAAAGTTCTGTGTGGCTTGGATGTGGAAAGGGAGCTGTGGTTTCGGTGCATTATATATAACAGATAAAGACAGAGTGTGAACGAATGTGGCCTTTGTTGTCTTTTCCTAACGCTACCTCGAGCACATGCGGGGGGAGGTGGTTTTCATTTCATGTGCTGCGGGGTGTCGACGGAATGAATAAGGGCAGACAGTATGAATTATGTACATGTTTACATATGTATATGTCTGTGTGTGTATATATATGTATACGTTGAGGTGTATAGATATGTATATGTGCATGTGTGTAAGTGTATGTATATACATGTGTATGTGGTTTTGTTTGGGCCTTTCTTTTCGTCTGTTTTCCCTGCGCTATCTCGCTAACGCGGGAGACAGTGACAAAGTATAATAAGTAGAAATATATATATATATATATATATATATATATATATATATATATATATATATATATATATATATATATATATATATATATATATTCATTTATCTATTATTTTTATTTTGCTTTGTCGCTATCTGCCGCGTTTGCGAGGTAGCGCAAGGAAACAAACATAAGAAATGGCCCAACCCACCCCCATGCACATGTATATACATACACGTCCACACACGCAAATATACATACCCATACATCTCAATGTATACATATATATACAGACACAGACACATACATATATACACATGCACACAATTCACACTGTCTGCCCTTATTCATTCCCATCGCCACCTCGCCATACATGGAATAACATCCCCCTCCCCCCTCATGTCTGCGAGGTAGCGTTAGGAAAAGACAACAAAGGCCCCATTCCTTCACACTCAGTCTCTAGCTGTCATGCAATAATGCCCAAAACCACAGCTCCCTTTCCACAGCCAGGTCCCACATAACTTTCCATGGTTTACCCCAGACGGTTCACATGTCCTGATTCAATCCATTGACTGCATGTCAACCCCGGTATACCACATCGATCCAATTCACCCTCCTGAATGTTCAGGCCCCGATCACTCAAAATCTTTTTCACTCCATCTTTCCACCTCCAATTTGGTCTCCCAATTCTCCTCGTTCCCTCCACCTTCAACACATAAATCCTCTTGGTCAATCTTTCCTCACACATTCTCTCCATGTGCCCAAACTATTTCAAAACACCCTCTTCTGCTCTCTCAACCAAGATCCTTTTATTTCCACACGTCTCTCTTACCCTTACATTACTTACTCGATCAAACCACCTCACACCACATATTGTCCTCAAACATCTCATTTCCAGCACATCCACACTCCTGCGCACAACTCTATCCATAGCCCACGCCTCGTAACCATACAACATTGTTGGAACCACTATTCCTTCAAACAGCCGTTTTTGCTTTCGGAGATAATGCTCTCGACTTCCACACATTCTTCAAGGCTCCCAGGATTTTCGCCCCCTCCCCCACCCTATCATTCACTTCCGCTTCCATGGTTCCATACGCTGCCAGATATACTCCCAGATATCTAAAACACTTTACTTCCTCCAGTTTTTCTCCATTCAAACTTACCTCACAATTGACTTGACCCTCAACCCTACTGTACCTAATAACCTTGCTCTTATTTACATTTACTCTTAACTTTCTTCTTTCACACACTTTACCAAACTCAGTCATTAGCTTCTGCAGTTTCTCACATGAATCAGCCACCAGCGCTGTATCATCAGCGAACAACAACTGACTCACTTCCCAAGCTCTCTCATCCACAACAGACTGCATACTTGCCCGTCTTTCCAAAACTCTTGAATTCACCTCCCTAACAACCCCATCCATAAACTAATTAAACAACCATGGAGACATCACACACCCCTGCCGCAAACCTACATTCACTGACAATTAATCACTTTCCTTTCTTCCTACACGTACACATGCCTTACTTCCTCGATAAAAACTTTTCACTGCTTCTAACAACTTGCCTCCCACACAATACATTCTTAATACCTTCCACAGAGCACCTCTATTAACTCTTTCATATGCCTTCTCCAGATCCATAAATGCTACATACAAATCCATTTGCTTTTCTAAGTATTTCTCACATACATTCATGAAAGCAAACCCCTGATCCACACATGCTCTACCACTTCTGAAACCACACTGCGCTTCCCCAATCTGATGCTCTGTACATGCTTTCACCCTCTCAATCAATACCCTCCCATATAATTCCCCAGGAATACCTCAACAAACTTATATCTCTGTAATTTGAGCACTCACACTTATCCCATTTGCCTTTGTACAATGGCACTATGCACGCATTCCGCCAATCCTCAGGCACCTCACCATGAATCATACATACATTAAACAACCTTACCAACCAGTCAACAATACAGTCACCCCCTTTTTTATTAAATTCCACTGCAATACCATCCAAACCTGCTGCCGTGCCGGCTTTCATCCTCCACAATTTTTTACTACCTCTTCTCTGTTTACCAAATCATTTTCCCTAACCCTCCCACTTTGCACACCACCTCGACCAAAACACCCTATATCTGCCACTCTATCATCAAACCCATTCAACAAACCTTCAAAATATTCACTCCATCTCCGTCTCACATCACCACTACTTGTTATCTTCTCCCCATTGGACCCCTTCACTGAAGTTCCCATTTGCTCCTTTGTCTTACGCACTATATTTACCTCCTTCCAGAACATCTTTTTATTCTCCCTAAAATTTAATGATACTCTCTCACCCCAACTCTCATTTGCCCTCTTTTTCACCTCTTGCACCTTTCTCTTGACCTGCTGTTTCTTTCTTTAATACATCTCCCACTCATTTGCATTTTTTCCCTGCAAAAATCGTCCAAATGCCTCTCTCTTCTCTTTCACTAATAATCTTACTTATATATATATATATATATATATATATTGGAAAGGATCACAATTCTGCGCGTCATCAAGTTATTCCTATGAGTCCACGTGGAAAATGAATCACGAAAAGCTCCCAAGTGCACTTTCCTGTAATAATTACATCATTAGGGGAGACACAAAGAGAAATATAACAGTCAGTTGATATACAGCGAAGAAACGAAGCTAGGACGCCATTTGGTAAACATGTGATTTTTGGACAATTACATGTTTACCAAATGGCGTCCTAGCTTCGTGTCTTCGATGTATATCAACTGACTGTTATATTTCTCTCTTGTGTCTCTCCTGATGATATGATTATTACACGAAAGTGCACTTGGGAACTTTTCGTGTTTCATTTTCCCGGTGGACTTAAAGGAATATGTATATATATATATATATATATATATATATATATATATATATATATATATATATATATATATATATATATATATATATATATATATATATTTATATATATATATATATATATATATATATATATATATATATAAATATATATACGAATAAAGTGCATATGAACGCGCACCTTCATAGAACATACAAACCTCCAACAGCCAGGATCGAACCTGGGACCCCTCGGAAACAACCGAGTATAGACCCCGTTGCTCACCATAGTGAGACGAAGGGTATTCGAGTACTTAGTATTTGGAATAGTTGTTTCCTGTTATAGAGTCCCATAGCCTAGCGGTTAGCATGCCTGCCTCTTGCACAGGGGTCCCAGGTTTGATATTCGAGTACTCAGTATTTCGAATAGTTGTTTCCTATTATACAGTCCTATAGCCTAGCGGTTAGCATGCCTGCCTCTTGCACAGGGGTCCCAGATTTGATCCTGGCTGTTGGAGGTTTGTATGATATATATATATATATATATATATATATATATATATATATATATATATTCTTTTTTTCTTTTTTTTATTGGTGTTCTTTATCTTCCAAATGAGTGATGTATCGTCAAGAACAGACGACAGAGACTTTGATGGAAATATAGCTAGATAGACAAATAGACAGATAGATAGCAGGCGTCTTGATCCTGGATTATTTCTTTAATAATACCTGTTGTACTGTTCTTGTTGCTTTGAAGGTCTATTGTATGGTCAGAGGTCTTTGCCTGACTCTGTTGTATAATGAAACTTGCATTGGAATTCAGTAATCTGATGGAAACTCTTGAGCTTTCTGAAATATATCCCTGGGTTTATTTTTCATATATATCGTAGGAGAGGTTTGAAGGCAGAATGAATTTATGTATCACTGAAAAAGACGTAGAAAGGATCCTATGCCATACATGTCATTCAATTAAGAAAAATATAACAATAAAGTTAAGTGTTATGTGGCTATGATGAAATCCTCAAAATAAGTGTCGCTTGCCCGCAAAAATGTCATAAAAATGGAAAACATTGATAAAATCCACATCAACTCAATTCCAGCTTCTCCACAACAGCCAACAAAGTGGTGGGGACAATACAACTCTCCGACGCTATAGGCAGATGTGCGAAAACCCCGTGTTCTGAGTGCGACTCTCGCCTTGATGAACGTTGCGTAATCCTTCGTCCTAGCTCCTCACTTTTAGCTGTACTCAGAGGACGCAGATAAGCGTAAAATGGGCAATTTTCTCACGCAAAAGAGACGATTTACAAAGACCAGGGATCGCTGGGACAGACCGCTGGGCTTTGTCTCTTCATTTCTGTTTGTTTGATTCTGAAAATACAACGCACCATTTTTATCCAGAGGAAAAAACGTTTTTATGAAATTAATTAAAGCCGGTCACGACATTGTTCAGTGATTTGTTTGTTTCAATTATATTTACGTGTGCTTATGAGAGTGCTCTCTCTCTCTCTCTCTCCCGATATATATATATATATATATATATATATATATATATATATATATATATATATATATATATATATATATATATATATATATATATATACATATATATATATATATACATATATATATATATATATATATATATATATATATATATATATATATATATATATATATATATATATATATATATGTATATATATATATATATATATATATACGTATATATATATATATATATATATATATATATATATATATATATATATATATATATATATATATATATATATTTTTTTTTTTTTTTTATACTTTGTCGCTGTCTCCCGCGTTTGCGAGGTAGCGCAAGGAAACAGACGAAAGAAATGGCCCAACCCACCCCCATACACATGTATATACATACGTCCACACACGCAAATATACATACCTACACAGCTTTCCATGGTTTACCACAGACGCTTCACATGCCTTGATTCAATCCACTGACAGCACGTCAACCCCGGTATACCACTTCGCTTCAATTCACTCTATTCCTTGCCCTCCTTTCACCCTCCTGCATGTTCAGGCCCCGATCACACAAAATCTTTTTCACTCCATCTTTCCACCTCCAATTTGGTCTCCCTCTTCTCCTCGTTCCCTCCACCTCCGACACGTATATCCTCTTGGTCAATCTTCCCTCACTCATTCTCTCCATGTGACCAAACCATTTCAAAACACCATCTTCTGCTCTCTCAACCACGCTCTTTTTATTTCCACACATCTCTCTTACCCTTACGTTACTTACTCGATCAAACCACCTCACACAACACATTGTCCTCAAACATCTCATTTCCAGCACATCCATCCTCCTGCGCACAACTCTATCCATAGTCCACGCCTCGCAACCATACAACATTGTTGGAACCACTATTCCTTCAAACATACCCATTTTTGCTTTCCGAGATAATGTTCTCGACTTCCACACATTCTTCAAGGCCCCCAGAATTTTCGCCCCCTCCCCCACCCTATGATCCACTTCCGCTTCCATGGTTCCATCCGCTGCCAGATCCACTCCCAGATATCTAAAACACTTCACTTCCTCCAGTTTTTCTCCATTCAAACTCACCTCCCAATTGACTTGACCCTCAACCCTACTGTACCTAATAACCTTGCTCTTATTCACATTTACTCTTAACTTTCTTCTTTCACACACTTTACCAAACTCAGTCACCAGTTTCTGCAGTTTCTCACATGAATCAGCCACCAGCGCTGTATCATCAGCGAACAACAACTGACTCACTTCCCAAGCTCTCTCATCCCCAACAGACTTCATACTTGCCCCTCTTTCCAAAGCTCTTGCATTCACCTCCCTAACAACCCCATCCATAAACAAATTAAACAACTATGGAGACATCACACACCCCTGCCGCAAACCTACATTCACTGAGAACCAATCACTTTCCTCTCTTCCTACACGTACACATGCCTTACATCCTCGATAAAAACTTTTCACTGCTTCTAACAACTTACCTCCCACACCATATATTCTTAATACCTTCCACAGAGCATCTCTATCAACTCTATCATATGCCTTCTCCAGATCCATAAATGCTACATACAAATCCATTTGCTTTTCTAAGTATTTCTCACATACATTCTTCAAAGCAAACACCTGATCCACACATCCTCTACCACTTCTGAAACCACACTGCTCTTCCCCAATCTGATGCTCTGTACATGCCTTCACCCTCTCAATCAATACCCTCCCATATAATTTGCCAGGAATACTCAAGAAACTTATACCTCTGTAATTTGAGCACTCACTCTTATCCCCTTTGCCTTTGTACAATGTCACTGTGCACGCATTCCGCCAATCCTCAGGCACCTCACCATGAGTCATACATACATTAAATAACCTTACCAACCAGTCAACAATACAGTCACCCCCTTTTTTAATAAATTCCACTGCAATACCATCCAAACCTGCTGCCTTGCCGGCTTTCATCTTCCGCAAAGCTTTTACTACCTCTTCTCTGTTTACCAAATCATTTTCCCTAACCCTCGCACTTTGCACACCACCTCGACCAAAACACCCTATATCTGCCACTCTATCATCAAACATATTCAACAAACCTTCAAAATACTCACTCCATCTCCTTCTCACATCACCACTACTTGTTATCACCTCCCCATTTGCGCCCTTCACTGAAGTTCCCATTTGCTCCCTTGTCTTACGCACTTTATTTACCTCCTTCCAGAACATCTTTTTATTCTCCCTAAAACTTAATGATACTCTCTCACCCCAACTCTCATTTGCCCTTTTTTTCACCTCTTGCACCTTTCTCTTGACCTCCTGTGTCTTTCTTTCATACGTCTCCCACTCAATTTCATTTTTTTCCCTGCAAAAATCGTCCAAATGCCTCTCTCTTCTCTTTCACTAATACTCTTACTTCTTCATCCCACCACTCACTAACCTTTCTAATCAACCCACCTCCCACTCTTCTCATGCCACAAGCATATATATATATATATATATATATATATATATATATATATATATATATATATATATATATATATATATATGTATATATATATATATCTTTTTCTTTCTTTCAAACTATTCGCCATTTCCCGCATTAGCGAGGTAGCGTTAAGAACAGAGGACTGGGCCTTTGAGGGAATACCCTCACCTGGCCCAATTCTCTGTTCCTTCTTTTGGAAAAAAAAAAATATATATATATATATATATATATATATATATATATATATATATATATATATATATATATATATATATATATATATATATATATATATATATATATGTATGTATATATATATATATATATATATATATATATATATATATATATATATATATATATATATATATATATATATATATATATATATATATACATACATATATATATATATATATATATATATATATATATATATATATATATATATATATATATATATATATATATATGGGAGCGGGGGGCTGGAAATCCTCCCCTCTCAATTTTTTTTTAATTTTTCCAAAAGAAGGAACAGAGAAGGGGGCCAGGTGAGGATATTCCCTCAGTGGCCCAGTTCTCTGTTCTTAACGCTACCTCGCTAACGCGGGAAATGGCGAATAGTTAGTTTGAAAAAAAAAAAAAAAATATATATATATATATATATATATATATATATATATATATATATATATATATATATATATATATATATATATATATACATATATATATATATATATATATATATATATATATATATATATATATATATATATATATATATGTATATATATATATATACATATATATATATATATACATATATATATATATATATATATATATATATACGAATAAAGTATATATGAGCGCGCACCTTCATAGAACATACAAAGCTCCATCAGCCAGGATCGAACCTGGGACCCCTTGTGCAAGAGGCAGGCATGCTAACCGCTAGGCTAAGGGACTGTATAATAGGAAACAACTATTCGAAATACTAAGTACTCGAAGAACCTTCGTCTCACTATGGTGAGCAACGGGGTCTATCGGTTGTTTCCGAACAGAACACATAGCCAGCTGAGAGCGTTTTACCGAACCTGACTGTACAACGCGGAGATATATGAATACGAATAAAGTGTGTATGAACGCGCACCTTCATAGAACATACAAAGCTCCATCAGCCAGGATCGAACCTGGGACCCCTTGTGCAAGAGGCAGGCATGAAACCGCTAGGCTAAGGGACTGTATAATAGGAATGTATGTTATATATATATATATATATATATATATATATATATATATATATATATATATATATATATATATATATATATATACATATATATACATATATATATATATATATATATATATATATATATATATATATATATATATATATATATATATATATATATATATATATATATATATATATATATATATATATATATATATATATATATATATATATATATATATATATATATATATATATATATATATATATATATATATATATATATATATATATATATATATATTCAAATGTACAAGGTGAACACATAAATCAGGCACGAATCATTTACGTTAACACTGAACATGAGTTTAACATTGAACATTCCAGATAAGATTTCAAACCAGGAGATCTCTTTCCTTTGACACTTTGTTCGATAGCATTACACTTAGTTAGACCTGACGTAACACAGTAAACATCATCGTAACACTTAGCTAGACCTGACGTAACACAGTAAACCTCATCGTTACACTCAGCTAAACCAGACGTAACGCAGTAAACATCATCGTTACACCTAGATAAACCTGACGTGACACAGTAAACCTCATCGTTACACTTAGTTAAACCTGACGTGACACAGTAAACATCATCGTTACACTTCGCTAAACCTGACGTGACACAGTAACATCTTACAAACTAGGGCAGCGGTGGCTACGGGGTTCGAGACAGGGAAAGCCTACGTTACCTTGCTGGGCTCGGGACTGCTGAAGGAATCGACTCCCAGACGATAGTCTGAGCCTT
>NC_092292.1:7324732-7371357 GCF_036320965.1 Panulirus ornatus | reverse complement strand
ATATATCCTCTTGGTCTATCTTTCCTCAATCATTCTCTCCATGTGCCCAAACCATTTCAAAACACCCTCTTCTGCTCTCTCAACCACGCTCTTTTTATTTCCACACATCTCTCTTACCATTACATTACTTACTCGATCAAAACAACTCACACCACATATTGTCCTCAAACATCTCATTTCCAGCACATCCATCCTCCTGCGCACAACTCTATCCATAGCCCACGCCTCGCAACCATACAATATTGTTGGAACCACTATTCCTTCAAACATACACATTTTTGCTTTCCGACATAATGTTCTCGACTTCCACACATTCTTCAAGGCTCCTAGGATTTTCGCCCCCTCCCCCACCCTATGATCCACTTCCGTTTCCATGGTTCCATCCGCTCCCAGATCCACTCCCAGATATCTAAAACACTTTACTTCCTCCAGTTTTTATCCATTTAACCTTACCTCCCAGTTGACTTGACCCTCAACCCTACTGTACCTAATCACCTTGCTCTTATTCACATTTACTCTTAACTTTCTTCTTTCACACACTTTACCAAAATCAGTCACCAGCTTCTGCAGTTTCTCACATGAATCAGCCACAAGCGCTGTATCATCAGCGAACAACAACTGACTCACTTCCTAAGCTCTCTCATCCCCAACAGACTTCATACTTGCCCTCTTTCCAAAACTCTTGCATTCACCTTCCTAACAACCCCATCCATAAACAAATTAAACAACCATGGAGACATCACACACCCCTGCCGCAAACCTACATTCACTGAGAACCAATCACTTTCCTCTCTTCCTACACGTACACATGCCTTACATCCTTGATAAAAACTTTTCACTGCTTCTAACAACTTGCCTCCCACACCATATATTCTTAATACCTTCCACAGAGCATCTCTATCAACTCTATCATATGCCTTCTCCAGATCCACAAATGATACATACAAATCCATTTGCTTTTCTAAGTATTTCTCACATACATTCTTCAAAGCAAACACCTGATCCACACATCCTCTACCACTTCTGAAACCACACTGCTCTTCCCCAATCTGATGCTCTGTACATGCCTTCACCCTCTCAATCAATACCCTCCCATATAATTTACCAGGAATACTCAACAAACTTATACCTCTGTAATTTGAGCACTCACTCTTATCCCCTTTTCCTTTGTACAATGGCACTATGCACGCATTCCGCCAATCCTCAGGCATCTCACCATGAGTCATACATACATTAAATAACCTTACCAACCAGTCAATAATACATTCACCCCCTTTTTTAATGGATTCCACTGCAATACCATCCAAACCTGCTGTCTTGCCGGCTTTCATCTTCTGCAAAGCTTTTACTACCTCTTCTCTGTTTACCAAATAATTTTCCCTAACCTCTCACTTTGCACACCACCTCGACCAAAACACCCTATATCTGCCACTCTATCATCAAACACATTCAACAATCCTTCAAAATACTCACTCCATCTCCTTCTCACATCACCACTACTTGTTATCACCTCCCCATTTGCGCCCTTCACTGAAGTTCCCATTTGCTCCATTGTCTTACGAACTTTATTTACCTCCTTCCAAAACATCGTTTTATTCTCCCTAAAATTTAATGATACTCTCTCACCCCAACTCTCATGTGCCCTCTTTTTCACCTCTTGCACCTTTCTCTTGACCTGCTGTCTCTTTCTTTTATACATCTCCCACTCAATTGCATTTTTTCCCTGCAAAAATCGTCCAAATGCCTCTCTCTTCTCTTTCACTAATAATCTTACTTCTTCATCCCACCACTCATCACCACTTTCTAATGAACCCACCTCCCACGCTTCTCATGCCACAAGCATCTTTTGCGCAATCCATCACTGATTCCCTAAATACATCCCATACCTCCCCCACTCCCCTTACTTCCATTGTTCTCACCTTTTTCCATTCTGTACTCAGTCTCTCCTGGTACTTCCTCACACAAGTCTCCTTCCCAAGCTCACTTACTCTCACCACACTCTTCACCCCAACATTCACTCTTCTTTTCTGAAAACCCATACAAATCTTCACTTTAGCTTCCACAAGATAATGATCAGACATCCCTCCAGTTGCACCTCTCAGCACATTAACATCCAAAAGTCTCTCTTTCGCGCGCCTGTCAATTAACACGTAATCCAATAACGCTCTCTGGCCATCTCTCCTACTTACATACATATACTTATGTATATCTCGCTTTTTAAACCAGGTATTCCCAATCACCAGTCCTTTTTCAGCACATAAATCTACAAGCTCTTCATCATTTCCATTTACAACACTGAACACCCCATGTATACCAATTATTCCCTCAACTGCCACATTACTCACCTTTGCATTCAAATCACCCATCTCTATAACCCGGTTTCGTGCATCAAAACCACTAACACACTCATTCAGCTGCTCCCAAAACACTTGCCTCTCATGATCTTTCTTTTCATGCCCAGTTGCATATGCACCAATAATCACCCATCTCTCTCCATCATCTTTCAGTTTTACCCATATTAATCGAGAATTTACTTTCTTACATTCTATCACATACTCCCACAACTCCTGTTTCAGGAGTACTGCTACTCCTTCCCTTGCTCTTGTCCTCTCACTAACCCCTGACTTTACTCCCAAGACATTCCCAAACCACTTTTCCCCTTTACCCTTAAGCTTCGTTTCACTCAGAGCCAATACATCCAGGTTCCTTTCCTCAAACATACTACCTATCTCTCCTTTTTTCACATTTTGGTTACATCCACACATATTTAGACACCCCAATCTGAGCCTACGAGGAGGATGAGCACTCCCCGCGTGACTCCTTCTGTTTCCTATTTTAGAAAATTAAAATACTAGGAGGGGAGGATTTCTGGCCTCCCGCTCCCGTCCCCTCTAGTTGCCTTCTACGACACGTGAGGAATGCATGGGAAGCATTTTTTCGCCCCTATCCCCAGGGCATCCTAGCTTCGTCTCTTCGATGTATATTAATTGACTGTTATGTTTCTCTCTTGTGTCTCACCTGATGATGTGACTATTACACGAAAGTGCACTTGGGAACTTTTCGTGTTTCATTTTCCCTGTGGTCTCATAGGAATATATATATATATATATATATATATATATATATATATATATATATATATATATATATATATATATATATGTATTCCTCGCGTGTCGTAGAAGGCGACTAGTAGGGACGGGAGCGGGGGGCCAGAAATCCTCCCCTCCTCGTATTTTTTAACTTTCTAGAATGGGAAACAGAAGAGGGAGTCACGCGGGGAGTGCTTATCCTGCTCGAAGGCTCAGACTGGGGTATGTGTGTGGATGTAACCAAGATGTGAAAAAAGGAGAGATAGGTTGTATGTTTGAGGAAAGGAAAGTTAGTGAGAGGAAAAGAGCAAGGAAAGGAGTAGCGGGAGTATGTGATCGAATGTAAGAAAGTAAATTTTCGATTAATATGGGTAAAACTGAAAGTTGATTGAGAGAGATGGGTGATTATTGGTGCATATTCACCTGGGCATGAGAAGAAAGACCATGAGAGGCAAGTGTTTTGGGAGCAGCTGAATGGATGTGTTAGTGGTTTCGATGCACAAGACCGAGTTATAGCGATGGAGGATTCGAATGTAAAGGTGACTAATGTGGAAGCTGAGGAAGAAATTGGTATACATGGGGTGTTCAGTGTTGTAAATGGAAATGGTGAAGAGCTTATAGAGCGTTATCGGATTACGTGTTAACTGACAGGCGCGCGAAAGAGAGACTTTTCGATGTTAATGTGCTGAGAGGTACAACTGGAGGGATGTCTGAACATTAACTTGTGGAGGCAAAGGTGAAGATTTGTATGGGTTTTCAGAAAAGAAGAGAGAATGTTGGGGTGAAGAGGGTGGTGAGAGAAAGTGAGATTGGGAAGGAGACTTGTGTGAGGAACTACCAGGAGAGACTGAGTACAGAATGGGAAAAGGTGAGAACAAAGGAGGTAAGGGGAGTGTGGGAGGAATGGGATGTATTTAGGGAGGCAGTGATGGCTTGCGCAAAAGATGCTTGTGGCATGAGAAGCGTGGGAGGTGAGTTGATTAGAAAAGGTAGTGAGTGGTGGTAGGATGAAGTAAGACTATTAGTGAAAGAAGAGAGAGAGGCATTTGGACGATTTTTGCAGGGAAAAATGCAAATGAGTGGGAGATGTATAAACGAAAAAGACAGGAGGTCAAGAGAAAGGTGCAAGAGTTGAAAAAGAGGGCAAATGGGAGTGGAGACGAGCAGTTATCATAAAATTTTAGGGAGATGAAAAGATGTTCTGGAAGGAGGTAAATAAAGTGCGTAAGATAAGGGAGCAAATGGGAATTTAAGTGAAGGGGGCTAATGGGGAGGTGATAACAAGTAGTGGTGATGTGAAAAGGAGATGGAGTGAGTATTTTGAAGGTTTGTTGAATGTGTATGATGATAGAGTGGTAGATATAGGGTGTTTTGGTCGAAGTGGTCTGCAAAGTGAGAGGGTTAGGAATATGATTTGGTAAACAGAGAAGAGGGAGTAAAAGCTTTGCAGAAGATGAAATCCGGCAAGGCAACAGGTTTGGAGGGTATTGCAGTGGAATCCATTAAAAAAGGGGGGTGACTGTATTGCTGACTGGTTGGTAAGGTTATTTAATGTATGCATGATTCATGGTAAGGTGCCTGAGGATTGGCGGAATGCGTGCATAGTGCCAATGTACTAAGGCAAAGGGGATAAGAGTGAATGCTCAAATTACAGAGGTATAAGTTTGTTGAGTATTCCTGGTAAATCATATGGGAGGGTATTCACTGAGAGGATGAAGGCATGTACAGAGCAGAAGATTTGGGGAAGAGCAGTGTGGTTTCAGAAGTGGTAGAGGATGTGTGGATCAGGTGTTTGCTTTGAAGAATGCATGTAAGAAATATTTAGAAAAGCAAAAGGATTTGTATGTAGCATTTATGGATCTGGAGAAGCCATATGATAGAGTTGATAGGGATGCTCTGTGGAAGGTACTAAGAATATATGGTGTGGGAGGCAAGTTGTTAGAAGCATTAAAAGTTTTTATCGAGGATGTAAGGCATGTGTACGTGTAGGAAGAGAGGAAAGTTATTGGTTCTCAGTGAATGTAGGTTTTCGGCAGGGGTGTGTGATGTCTCCATGGTTGTTTAATTTGTTTATGGATGGGGTTGTTAGAGAGGTGAATGCAAGCGTTCTGGAAAGAGGGGCACGTATGAAGTCGGTTGGGGATGAAAGAGCTTGGGAAGTGAGTCAGTTGTTGTTCGCTGATGATACAGCTCTGGTGGCTGACTCATGTGAGAAACTGCAGAAGCTGGTGACTGAGTTTGGTAAAGTGTGTGAAAGAAGAAAGTTAAGAGTAAATGTAAATAAGAGCAATGTTATTAGGTAAAGTAGGGTTGAGGGTCAAGTCAATTGGGAGGTAAGTTTGAATGGAGCAAAACTGGAGGAATTAGTGTTTTTCATATCTGGGTTTGGATCTGGCAGCGGATGGAACCACGGAAGAGGAAGTGAATCATACGGTGGGGGAGGGGGCGAAAATCCTGGGAGCCTTGAAGAATGTGTGGAAATCGAGAAAATTATCTCTAAAAGCAAAAATGGGTATGTTTGAAGGAATAGTGGTTCCAACAATGTTGTATGGTTGCGAGGCGTGGGCTATGGATAGAGTTGTGCGCAGGAGGATGGATGTGCTGGAAATGAGATGTTTGAGGACAATATGTGGTGTGAGTTGGTTTGATCGAGTAAGTAATAATAGGGTAAGAGAGATGTGTGGAAATAAAAAGAGCGTGGTTAAGAGAGCAGAAGAGGGTGTTTTGAAATTGTTTGAGCACATGGAGAGAATGGGTGAGGAAAGATTGACCACGAGGATATATGTGTCGGAGGTGGAGGGAACGAGGAGAAGTGGGAGACCAAATTGGAGGTGGAAAGATGGAGTGAAAAAGATTTTGAGTGATCGAGGCCTGAACATGCAGGAGGGTGAAAGGAGGGCAAGGAATAGAGTAAATTGGATCGATTTGGTATACCGGGGTCGACGTGTTGTCAGTGGATTGAATAAGGGCATGTGAAGCGTCTGGGGTAAAGCATGGAAAGTTCTGTGGTGCCGGGATGTGGAAAGGGAGCTGTGGTTTCGGGCGTTATTGCATGACAGCTTGAGACTGAGTGTGACGAATGGGGCCTTTATTGTCTTTTCCTAGCGCTACCTCGAACACATGAGGGGGGAGGGGGATGGTATTCCATGTGTGGCGAGGTGGCGATAGGAATGAATAAAGGCAGACAGCATGAATTGTGTGCATGTGTATATATGTACGTGTCTGTGTGTGTATATATATATGTGTACATTGAGAAGCATGGGTATGTATATTTGTGTGTGTGGAAGTGTATGTATATACATGTGTATGGGGGTGGGATGGGCCATTTCTTTCGTCTGTTTCCTTGCGCTACCTCGCAAACGCGGGAGACAGCAACAAAGCAAAATAAATAGATAATATATATATATATATATATATATATATATATATATATATATATATATATATATTCATATATATATATATATATATATATATATATATATATATATATATATATATATATATATATATATATATATATATATATATATATATATGTCGCTGTCTCCCGCGTTTGCGAGGTAGCACAAGGAAACAGACGAAAGAAATGGGCCAACCCACCCCCATACACATGTATATACATACATCCACACACGCAAATATACATACCTACACAGCTTTCCATGTTTTACCCCAGACGCTTCACATGCCCTGATTCAATCCCCGATATACCACATCGATCCAATTCACTCTATTCCTTGCCCGCCTTTCACCCTCCTACATGTTCAGGCCCCGATCACTCAAAATCTTTTTCACTCCATCTTTCCACCTCCAATCTGGTCTCTCACTTCTCCTCGTTCCCTCCACCTCCGACACATATATCCTCTTGGTCAATCTTTCCTCACTCATTCTCTCCATGTGCCCAAACCATTTCAAAACACCCTCTTCTGCTCTCTCAACCACGCTCTTTTTATTTCCACACATATCTCTTACGCTTACATTACTTACTCGATCAAATATATATTTATATTTTTTTTATTATACTTTGTCGCTGTCTCCCGCGTTTGCGAGGTAGCGCAAGGAAACAGACGAAAGAAATGGCCCACCCCCCCCCCCCCCATACACATGTATATACATACGTCCACACACGCAAATATACATACCTACACAGCTTTCCATGGTTTACCCCAGACGCTTCACATGCCTTGATTCACTCCACTGACAGCACGTCAACCCCGGTATACCACATCGCTCCAATTCACTCTATTCCTTGCCCTCCTTTCACCCTCCTGCATGTTCAGGCCCCGATCACACAAAATCTTTTTCACTCCATCTTTCCACCTCCAATTTGGTCTCCCTCTTCTCCTCGTTCCCTCCACCTCCGACACATATATCCTCTTGGTCAATCTTTCCTCACTCATTCTCTCCATGTATATATATATATATATATATATATATATATATATATATATATATATATATATATATATATATATATATATATATATATATATGTATATATATATACATATGTATATATATATATATATATATATATATATACATATATATATATATATATATATATATATTTATTTGTATTATCCCTGGGGATAGCGGAGAAAGAATACTTCCCACGCATTCCTCACCTACCGTAGAAACCCTCCCATCATTGTATTTTAACCTTCTGAACGGGGAAACAGAAGAAGATTCACGTAGGGAGTGCTCATCCTCCTCGAAGGCTCAGACTGGGGTGTCTAAACGTGTGTGGATGAAACCAAGTTGAGATGATATGGAGAGATAGGTAGTATGTTTGAGGAAAGAAACCTGGATGTTTTGGCTCTGAGTGAAACGAAGCTCAATGGTTAAGGGGAACAGTGGTTTGGGAATATCTTGGGAGTAAAGTCAGGGGTTATTGAGAGGATAAGACCAAGGGAAGGAGTAGCACTCCTCCTGAAACAGGAGTGGTGGGAGTATATCATATAGTGCAAAAAAGTAAACTCTAGATTTATATGGGTAAAACTGAAAGTGGATGGAGAGATATTGGTGATTGTTGGTGCATATGCACCTGTTCATGAGAAGAAAGATCATGAGAGGCAAGTATTTTGGGAGCAGCTGAGTGAGTGTGTTAGTAGTTTTGATGAACGAGACCGGGTTATAGTGATGGGTGATTTGAATGCAAATGTGAGTAATGTGGCAGTTGAGGGAATAATTGGTGTACATGGGGTGTGCCGTGTTGTAAATGGTAATGATGAAGAGCTTGTAGATTTATGTGCTGAAAAAGGACAGGTGCTTTGGAATACCTGGTTTAAATAGAGGGATATACATAAGTATACATATGTAAGTAGGAGAGATGGCCAGAGAGCGTTATTGCATTACGTGTTAATTGATAGGCGCGCGAAAGAGAGACTTTTAGATATAAATGTGCTGAGAGGTGCAACTGGAGGGATGTCTGATCATTATTTTGTGGAGGCGGAGGTGAAGATTTGTAGAGGTTTTCAGTAAAGAAGAGAGAATGTTGGGGTAAAGAGAGTGGTGAGAGTGAGTGAACTCGGTAAGGAGACTTGTGTGAGGAGGTACCAGGAGAGACTGAATACAGAATGGAAAAGGTGAGAACAATGGAAGTACGGGGAGTGGGGGAGGAATTTGATGTATTTAGGGAAGCATTGATGGCTTGTGCAAAAGATGCTTGTGGCATGAGAAACGTGAGAGGTGGGCAGATAAGAAAGGGTAGTGAGTGGTGGCATGAAGAAGTAAGATTATTAGTGAAAGGTAAGAGAGAGGGTTTGGATAATTTTGGCATAGAAATAATGGAAATGAATGGGAGATGTATAAAAGAAAGAGGCGGAAGGCGAAGAGAAAGGTGCAAGTGGCGAAAAAGAGGGCAAATGAGAGTTGGGTGAGAGATTATCATTAAACTTTAGGGAGAATAAAAAGATGTTTTGGAAGGAGGTAAATAAAGTACGTACGACAAGGGAATAAATGGGAACATCAGTGAAGGGGGCTAATGGGGAGGTGATAACAAGTAGTGGTGATGTGAGAAGGAGATGGAGTGAGTATTTTGAAGGTTTGTTGAATGTGTTTTATGATAGAGTGGCAGATATAGGGTGTTTTGGTCGTGGTGGGGTGCAAAGTTAGAGGGTTAGGGAGAATGATTTGGTAAACAGAGATGAGGTTGTAAAACCTTTGTGGAAGATGAAAGCCGGCAAGGCAGCGAGTTTGGATGGTATTGCAGTTGAATATATTAAACAATGGGTAACTGTATAGTTGACTCGTTGGTAAGGTTATTTAATGTATGTATAACTCATGGTGAGGTGCCTGACGACTGGCGGAATGCTTGCATAGTGCCATTGTACAAAGGCAAAGGGATAAGAATGAGTACTCAAATTACAGAGGTATAAGTTTGTTGAGTATTCCTGGTAAATTATATGGGAGGGTATTGATTGAGAGGGTGAAGGCATGTACTGAGCATCAGATTGGGGAAGAGCAGTGTGGTTTCGGAGGTGGTAGAGGATGTGTGGATCAGGTGATTGCTTTGAAAAATGTTTGTGAGAAATACTTGGAAAAGCAAATAGATTTGTATGTAGCATTTGTGGATCTGGAGAAGGCGTATGATAGAGTTGATAGAGATGCTCTTTGGAAAGTATTAAGAATATATGGTGTGGGAGGTAAGTTGTTAGAAGCAATGAAAAGTTTTTATCGAGGATATAAGGCATGTATACGTGTAGGAAGAGAGGAAAGTGATTGGTTCTCAGTGAATGTTGGTTTACTGCAGGTGCGTGTGATGTCTCCATGGTTGTTTTATTTGTTTATGGATTTGGTTGTTAGGTTGGCGAATGCAAGAGTTTTGGAAAGAGTGGCAAGTATGCAGTCTGTCGTGGATGAGAGAGCCTGGGAAGTGAATCAGTTGTTTTTCGCTGATGATACAGCGCTGATGGCTGATTCGGGTGAGAAACTGCAGAAGCTGGTGACTGAGCATTGTAAAGCGTGTGAAAGAAGAAAGCTGAGAGTAAATGTGAATAAGAGCAAGGTTGTTAGGTACAGTATGGTTGAGGGACAAGTCAACTGGGAGGTAAGTTTGAATGGAGAAAAACTGGAAGAAGTGAAATGTTTTAGATACCTGGGAGTGGATTTGGCAGCGAATGGAACCATGGGAGCGGAAGTGAATCATAGGTTGGGGGAGGGGGCGAAAGTTCTGGGAGCGTTGAAAAAATGTATGGGAGTCGAGAACATTATCTTGGAAAACAAAAATGGGTATGTTTGAAGGAATAGTGGTTCCAACAATGTTGTATGGTTGCGAGGCGTAGGCTATAGATAGAGTTTTGCGGTGGAGGGTGGATGTGCTGGAAATGAGATATTTGTGGAGAATATGTTGTGTGAGGTGGTTTGATCGAGTAAGTAATGAAAGGGTATGAGAGATATGTGGTAATAGAAAGATTGCGGTTGAGAGAGCAGAAGAGGGTGCTTGGAAATGGTTTGGTCACATGGAAAGAATGAGTGAGGAAAGATTGGCAAATAGGATATATGTGTGAGAGGTGGAGTGATCGGGAAGTGGAGGTAAAAAGATGGAGTGAAAAAGATTTTTAGTGATCGTGGCCTGAACATGCAGTAGGGTAAAAGGCGTGCAAGGAATAGCGTGAATTGGAACGACGTGGTATACCGGGGTGGACGTGCTGTCAATGGATTGCACCAGGGCATCTGAAGCGTCTGGGGTAAACCATTGAAAGCTTTGTAGGGACTGTATGTGGAAAGGGAGCAATGGTTTCGGTGCATTATACATGATATACATATATATATATATATATATATATATATATATATATATATATATATATATATATATATATATATAGGAATCCTCCCCTCTCTTTTTTTTTTTTTCAAAAGAAGGAACAGAGAATTGGGCCAGGTGAGGGTATTCCCTCAAAGGCCCAGTCCTCTGTTCTTAACGCTACCTCGCTAATGCGGGAAATGGCGAATAGTTTGAAAGAAAAGAAAGAAATATATATATATATATATATATATATATATATATATATATATATATATATATATATATATATATATATATATATATATATACATATATATATATATATATATATATATATATATATATATATATATATATATATATATATATATATATATATATATATATATATATTTATATATGTATATGTAATGTTAATGGGATGGCCTTTAACAGGGCACAAGCTCCCCGCGTCGTCTCAGCTATCATGAAAAAAGGCATCCTACAACACGTAGAATAGAGGAGAGAACGTTAGTGAACATCGGTTGAGCACAGGGAGAAATCACTTTGCTGAAGCCCGGAAGCAATAACGCTTTTATCTACCACGAATCCGGTAAGCTTTACGTTGCTCTTTCACACATGATGACTTTGAAAATTGTGCAAGACTCGTCCCCTTCTAAGGGTTAAGAGCCAGTACTATGTCTATAAGAAACTCTGATAACTTTAATTCTGACAGGGCTGCAATGTAGGTCGAATAATAGTAGCAACCAAGCCACAGTTGGAGGGTCGAGAAACAGTCATAGCAAAGCGTCAACATTATGTGTCGAAAGTGATTCTTAGGGGCCGAGCAACAGTGGTGGAAGAGCGTCAACAGTAAGGGCCGAGAGTGAATCTTTATCAGTGTGTGGACGGAAACCGTGTCCAGTACCGAGGATGTACCCTGTGAGCGCCGCGTGCGCCTCCCTACCTGCATGTGCAACGCATGTCGAGGCCAACCTGACCGGAAGGGCATAGCTCGTCACTGACCAAAGATTCCAGGAAGCTGTTAGTCCTATGCAATGTAAGGACAGATATAACCACCTGATGCCCCCTTAGTGAACTTTCAATACCAGTGAATGAGCACAGCCGTTAGTCAGTATCATATTGTGTGGCAGGAATTACAGTTTACTGCTATTCTATGGGCATTTTTCCATAGATATTCCTTTGCACATGAGTTCTATAGTGAATGACCTAGCTTACTTGTGATTAGTTACAGGATGTTTTTATCCTAAATTTTCCTTACAGTTGTGAATTAGGGTGTTTTAGTTATTACTAGCTTACCATATTATTTCTTCAACCGCTATTAGGAAAGTGAGTGGTCACAGTAGGCTTGGCAGTCCATTGGCTTAGTTGGGTTATCAATGTTCTTATCAAGGGGTTTTACTTAAACCACGGCTCATGGGCCCACATGGTGATCTTACTTGTTCATCATCAACTGTCAAATAACTATTACTATTTTGTCTTTCTTTATACCCCTACATATATATGGCCAGTAAATAGGTAGTCAATGTATATTTATCCATAGTGAGAATGATTATACGAAAATATTTTTCGTTTTCATCTCTTAGCCAGTACATTTACTGGAACTTACATCAATGTTGTTTGAATTCTATTGCATCATCATGAGATTTCGTTTTTCATCCCTAATAAATACGTATGGTATAGTACGAGATAATTCAACTTCACTATTCCTAATGCAATGCTGGTCAGTCTTGGCTTTACCACTTGACTGCTGGTCAAACCATCTATAAACACGTGGACAGTGCAATCTGTCATCCACAAAAATGATGCCTGTTCGTTTGTCTGTTGGCAATCGCAGTGATTGTCCTGCGAGCCAAGCCAAGGGCTGGCTGATAATTGAGTCCTTCTCGGCCAAGCGATTGAACAACCCAGCGGTTCCATCAATACTCCGCCACTCGTCGCCTCTCCCAGCCTCCACTTACTCGGCTGTGAAAGTGTTCATTGTGTGATTGATTCTGCTGTTAGTGAGCACGACGGGTGGTAAATAAAAGAGAGAGAGAGAGAGAGAGAGAGAGAGAGAGAGAGAGAGAGAGAGAGAGAGAGAGAGAGAGAGAGAGAGAGAGAGAGAGAGAGATGTAATTACCTGAAGCAGATACATCATGAATCAAGGTTACCTGCTGAAAAGTTCTAAGACAGTTTCATTTTTCTCTAGTCACTATACATATACCAAATGGAAACAGTCAATTAGTGTCTTCTTGTATGAGTCAACTGAATTGTTATTGGTGACACATTTAGCAATGCTACCACTGTGGTCAATGGCAATTTTTCATTTGTAATATATGCATAAGTTATAGAGTCATCACCGACCCTTTGAACCTATAAATAAACAATATCTGATATTTCTATATTTCCTTTCGTGGCTTGGTTCTTAACACATCTGTTAAGTGTGCCCCTTTCTCCCGGACTCCTTCAAGTGTATTATTTTCTCTTTGATCAGAGAAATGTCCTGTACTCGAGACTTAGGTTTACTAGCGACCAAATGATAGTAAAGACAATTTTCAGTATATTACAACTGATATATTTTCCTCCAGAAACAACACCACATATGCTTTGTATTTAAGATTCAGACTATTTCTGATGATGAAATTTCCTGGCTGTTTGGGGTTCAGGCCTATCAATTACCAGGGTCATTAAGTACATCAACCTCAATTGACATTCACCAACTGAAAATTCTTTAACACCTTCTAGTATTAAAGATATTTCTAAGACAATATTGACCCTTACTATGCGTTTCGCACATGAATGGTGATAACTACAAAAACTTGTCTCTAAGAACCTTATTCAATCGTAATACCAAAAACGTATCACTGTATCTTTAAATTTATTATATACATTTTCATCTTTCACATCTCGAGCCAGGTCGAGAATTCATTTAGGTGAGTTGATATCATTCTATAATCAGTCCTAGAATTAACCTTTACCATACTAATATTTTCCATATTATGTGACATGGCAAGGACGACTAATGACCTAACGAAAACGATTTGTATAAAATTATATATATATATATATATATATATATATATATATATATATATATATATATATATATATATATATATATAAATATTCTCTATTTATATTTATTCATTTTGCTTTGTCGCTGCCTCCCGCGTTTGCGAGGTAGCGAAAGGAAACAGACGAAAGAAATGGCCCGACCCACCCCCATACACATGTATATACATACACGTCCACACACGCAAATATACATACCCATACATCTCAATGTACACATATATATATATACACACACAGACACATACATATATACACATGAACACAATTCACACTGTCTGCCTTTATTCATTCCATTGCCACCTCGCCACACATGGAATACCATCCCCCTCCCCCCCTTATGTGGGCGAGGTAGCACTAGGAAAAGACAACAAAGGCCACATTTGTTCACACTCAGTCTCTAGCTGTCATGCAATAATGCTCGAAACCACAGCTCCCTTTCCACATCCAGGCACCACACAACTTTCCATGGTTTACCCCAGACGCTTCACATGCCCTGATTCAATCCAATGACAGCACGTCAACCCCGGTATACCACATCGATCCAATTCACTCTATTCCTTGCCCGGCAGCCTTTCCCCCTCCTGCATGTTCAGGCCCCGATCACACAAAATCTTTTTCACTCCATCTTTCCACCTCCAATTTGGTCTCCCACTTCTCGTTCACTCCACCTCCGACATATATATCCTCTTGGTCAATCTTTCCTCACCCATTCTCTCCATATGCCCAAACCATTTCAAAACAACCTCTTCTGCTCTCTCAAGCACGCTCTTTTTATTTCCACACATCTCTCTTACCCTTACATTACTTACTCGATCAAACCACCTCACACCACACATTGTCCTCAAACATCTCATTTCCAGGACATCCACCCTCCTGTGCACAACTCTATCAATAGCCCACGCCTCGCAACCATACAACATTGTTGGAACCACTATCCCTTCAAACATACCCATTTTTGCTTTGGGAGATAATGTTCTCGACTTCCACACATTCTTCAAGGCTCCCAGGATTTTCGCCCCCTCCCCCACCCTATGATTCACTTCCGCTTCCATGGTTCCATCCGCTGCCAGATCCTCTCCCAGATATCTAAAACACTTTACTTCCTCCAGTTTTTCTCCATTCAAACTTACCTCCCAATTGACTTGACCCTCAATCCTACTGTACCTAATAACCTTGCTATTATTCACATTTACTCTTAACTTTCTTCTTTCACACACTTTACCAAATTCAGTCACCAGCTTCTGCAGTTTCTCACATGAATCAGCCACCATCGCTGTGTCATCAGCCAACAACAACTGACTCACTTCCCAAGCTCTCTCATCCACAACAGACTTCATACTTGCCCCTCTTTCCAAAACTCTTGCATTCATCTCCCTAACAACCCCATCCATAAACAAATTGAACAACCATGGAGACATCACACACTCCTGTCGCAAACCTACATTCACTGAGAACCAGTCACTTTCCTCTCTTCCTACACGTACACATGCCTTACATCCTCGATAAAAACTTTTCACTGCTTCTAACAACTTGCCTCCCACACCATATATTCTTAATACCTTCCACAGAGCATCTCTATCAACTCTATCATATGCCTTCTCCAGATCCATAAATGCTACATACAAATCCATTTGCTTTTCCAAGTATTTCTCACATAAATTCTTCAAAGCAAACACCTGATCCACACAACTTCTACCACTTCTGAAACCACACTGCTCTTCCCCAATCTGATGCTCTGTACATGCCTTCACCCTCTCAATCAATACCCTCCCATATACCAGGAATACTCAACAAACTTATACCTCTGTAATTTGATCATTCACTCATATCCCTTTTGCCTTTGTACAATGGCACTATGCACGCATTCCGCCAATCCTCAGGCACCTCACCATGAGTCATACATACATTAAATAACCGTAACAACCAGTCAACAATACAGTCACCTTCTTTTTTAATAAATTCCACTGCAATACCATCCAAACCTGCTGCCTTGCGGGCTTTCATCTTCCGCAAACCTTTTACTACCTCTTCTCTGTTTGCCAAATCATTTTCCCTAACCCTCTCAATTTACAAACCACATCGACCAAAACACCCTATGTCTGCCACTCTATCATCAAACACATTCAACAAACCTTCAAAATACTCACTCCATCTCCTTCTCACATCACCACTACTTGTTATCACCTCCCCATTTTCGCCCTTCAATGAAGTTCCCATTTGCTCCCTTGTCTTACGCACTTTATTTACCTCCTTCCAGAACATCTTTTTATTCTCCTTAAAATTTAATGATACTCTCTCACCCCAACTCTCATTTGCCCTTTTTTTCCCCTCTTGCACCTTTCTCTTGACCTCCTGTCTCTTTCTTGTATACATCTCCCACTCAATTGCATTTTTTCCCTGCAAAGATCGTCCAAATGCCTCTCTCTTCTCTTTCACTGATAATCTTACTTCTTCATCCCACCACTCACTACCCTTTCTCATCAACCCACCTCCCACGCTTCTCATTCTACAAGCATCTTTTGCGCAATCCATCACTGATTCCCTACATACATCCCATTCATCCCCCACTCCCCTTACTTCCATTGTTCTCACCTTTTTCCATTCTGTACTCAGTCTCTCCTGGTACTTCCTCACACAAGTCTCCTTCCCAAGCTCACTTACTCTCACCACACTCTTCATCCCAACATTCACTCTTCTTTTCTGAAAACCCATACAAATCTTCACCTTATCCTCCACAAGATAATGATCAGACATCCCTCCAGTTGCACCTCTCAGCACATTAACATCCAAAAGTATCTCTTTCGCGCGCCTGTCAATTAACACGTAATCCAATAACGCTCTCTGGCCATCTCTCCTACTTATATACGTATACTTATGTATATCTCGCTTTTTAAACCAGGTATTCCCAATCACCAGTCGTTTTTCAGCACATAAATCTACAAGCTCTTCACCATTTCCATTTACAACACTGAACACCCCATGTATACCAATTATTCCCTCAACTGCCACATTACTCACCTTTGCATTCAAATATATATATATATATATATATATATATATATATATATATATATATATATATATATATATATATATATATATATATATATACATACTTTTTTTTTTTTTGTCGCTGTCTCCCACGTTAGCGAGGTAGCGCAAGGAAACAGACGAAAGAAATGGCCCAACCCACCCCCATACACATGTATATACATACGTCCACACACGCAAATATACATACCTAAACACCTTTCCATGGTTTACCCCAGACGCTTCACATGCCCTGATTCAATCCACTGACAGCACATCAACCCCGGTATACCACATTGCTCCAATTCACTCTATTCCTTGCCCGCCTTTCACCCTCCTGCATGTTCAGGCCCAGATCACTCAAAATCTTTTCCACTCCATCTTTCCACCTCCAATTTGGTCTCCCACTTCTCCTCTTTCCCTCCACCTCTGACACATATATCCTCTTGGTCAATCTCTCCTCACTCATTCTCTCCATGTGTCCAAACCATTTCAAAACATCCTCTTCTGCTCTCTCAGCCAAACTCTTTTTATTTCCACACATATCTCTTAGCCTTACATTACTTACTCGATCAAACCACCTCACACCACATATTGTCCTAAAACATCTCATTTCCAGCACATCCACCCTCCTGCGCACTACTCTATCCATAGCCCACGCCTCGGAACCATACAACATTGTTGGAACCACTACTCTTTCAAATATAGCCATTTTTGCTTTCGGAGATAATGTTCTCGTTTTCCACACATTCTTCAAGGATCCCAGGATTTTCGTCCCCTCCCCCATCCTATGATTCACTTCCGCTTGAGTGGCTCCATCCGCTTTATTTCCTCCAGTTTTTCTCCATTCAAACTTACCTCCCAATTGACTTGACCCTCAACCCTACTGTACCTAATAACCTTGCTCTTATTCACATTTACTCTTAACTTTCTTCTTTCACACACTCTACCAAACTCAGCCACCAGCTTCTGCAGTTTCTCACATGAATCAGCCACCAGCGCTGTATCATCATCGAACAACTAACTCACTTTCCAAGCTCTCTCATCCACAAGAGACTGCATACTTGCCCCTCTTTCCAAAATTCTTGCATTCACCTCCCTAACAACCCCATCCATAAACAAATTAAACAACCATGGAGACATCACATACCCCTGCCGCAAACCTACATTGACTGAGAACCAATCACTTTCCTCTCTTCCTACAAGTACACATGCCTTACATCCTCGATAAAAGCTTTTCACTGCTTCTAACAACTTTCCTCCCACACTATATATTCTTAGTACCTTCCACAGAGCATCTCCAATAACTCTATCATATGCCTTCTCCAGATCCATAAATGCTACATACAAATCCATTTGTTTTTCTAAGTATTTCTAACATACATTCTTCAAAGCAAACACCTGATCCACACATCCTCTACCACTTCTGAAACCACACTGCTCTCCCCCAATCTGATGTTCTGTACATGCCTTCACCCTCTCAATCAATAACCTCCAATATAATTTACCAGGAATATTCAACAAACTTATACCTCGGTAATTTGAGCACTCACTGTTATCCCCTTTGCCTTTATACAATGGCACTATGCACGCATTCCTCCAATCCTCAGGCACCTCACCATGAATCATACATACATTAGATAACCTTACTAACCAGTCAACAATACAGTCACCCTCTTTTCTAATAAATTCCACTGCAATACCATCCAAACCTGCTGCCTTGCCGGCTTTCATCTTCCGCAAAGCTTTTCCTACTTCTTCCCTGTTTACCAAATCATTTTCCCTGACCCTCTCACTTTGCACACCACCTCGACCAAAACACCCTACATCTGCCACTCCATCATCAAACACTTTCAACAAACCTTCCAAATACTCACTCCATCTCCCTCTCACATCACCACTACTTGTTATCACCTCCCCATTAGCCCCCTTCACTGAAGTTCCCATTTGCTCCTTTGTCTTACGCACTTTATTTACCTCCTTCCAGAACATTTTTTTTGCTCCCTAAAATGTAATGATACTCTCTCACTCCAACTCTCATTTGCCCTCTTTTTCACCTCTTGCACCTTTCTCTTGACCTCCTGTCTCTTTCTTTTATACATTTCCCACTCATTTGCATTTTTTCCCTGCAAAAATCGTCCCAATGCCTCTCTCTTTCACTCTCTTTCACTAATAATCTTACTTCTTCATCCCATTATATATATATATATATATATATATATATATATATATATATATATATATATATATATATATATATATATATATATATATATATCTGGGGATAGGTGAGAAAGAATACTTCCCACGTATTCCCTGCGTGTCGTAGAAGGCGACTAAAAGGGGAGGGAGGGGGGGGGGGCTGGAAATCCTCCCCCCTCGGTTTATTTAATTTTCCAAAAGAAGGAACAGAGAACGCGGGCAAGTAAGGATATTCCCTCAGAGGCCCAGTCCTCTGTTCTTAACGCTACCTTGCTAACGCTGGAAATGGGGAATAGTATGAAAGAAAAAGATATATATATATATATATATATATATATATATATATATATATATATATATATATATATATATGTAAATAATTCATACTGACTGCCTTTATGCATTCCCATCGCCACCCCGCTACACATGAAATAACAACCCCATCCTCCGCATGTGTGTGAGGTAGCGCTAGGAGAAGACAAAGAAGGCCACATTCATTCACACTCAATCTCTAGCTGTAATATATAATGCACCGAAACCCCAGCTCTCTTTCCACATCCAGGCCCCACAGAACTTTCCATGGTTTACCCCAGACGCTTCACACGCCCTGGTTCAACCCATTGACAGCACGTCGAAAACGGTATACCAAATCGTTCCAGTTCACTCTAATCCTTGCACGCCTTCCACCCTCCTGCATATTCAGGCCCCGATCACTCAAAATCTTTTTCACTCCATCTTTCCACCTTCAATTTGGTCTTCCACTTCTCCTCGTTCCCTCCACCTCTGACACATATATCCTCTTGATCAATCTTTCCTCACTCATTCTCTCAATGAGACCAAAACATTTCAAAACACCCTCTTCTGCTCTCTCGACCACAATCATTTTATTACCACACACCTCGCTTACCCTATTACTACTTACTCGATTAAAGCACCTCATACCACATATTGCCCTCAAACATCTCATTTCCAGCACATCCACCCTTCTTCGCACACCTCCATCTACAGCCCACGCCTCGCAACTATAGAGCATTGTTGGACCCCCTATTCCTTCAAACATACCCATTTTTGCTTTCCGAGATAATGCTCTCAACTTCCAAATATCCTTCAACGCTTTCACAACTTTCACCCCTTCCCCCAACCTATGAACTACTTTCGTTTCCATGGTTCCATCCGCTGCCAAATCCACTCCCAGATATCTGAAACACTTCACTTCCTCCAATTTTTCTACATTTAAACTTACCTCCCAGTTGACTTGTCCCTTAACCCTACTCTACCTAATGACCTTGCTCTTATTCACATTTACTCTTAACTTTCATCTTTCACACACTTTACCAAACTCAGCCACCAGCTTGTGCGGTTTCTCACACGAATCAGCCACCAGTGCTATTATCATCACCGAACAACTGATTCACTTCCCAAGCTTTCTCATTCACAACAGACTGCATACTTGCCCCTTTTATCAAAACTCTTGCATTCACCTCCCTAATAACCCAATCCATAAACAAATTAAACAAACATGGAGACATCACACAACCCAACATTCACCAACATTCACTGAGAACCAATCACTATCCTCTCTTCCTACACGTACACATGCCTTACATCCTCGATAAAAACTTTTCACTGCTTCTAACAACATTCCCGCCACACCAAATATTCCTAATACCTTCCACAGAGCATCTCTATCAACTCTATCATATGCCATTTCCAGATCCATAAATGCTACATACAAATCCATTTGCTTTTCTAAGTATTTCTCACATACATTCTTCAAAGCAAACACCTGATCCACACATCCTCTACCACTTCCGAAACCACATGCTCTTCTCCAATCTTATGCTCTGTACATGCCTTCACCCTCTCAATCAATACCCTCCCATATAATTTCCCAGGAATACTCAAACTTATACCTCAGTAAAGTGAGCACTCACTTTTATCCCCTTTGCCTTTTTACAATGGCACTATGCAAGCATCCCGAAATCCTCAGGCACCTGACCATGAGTCATACATACATTAAATAACTTTACCAACCAGTCAACAAAACAGTCACCCACTTTTTTAATAAATTCCACTGCAATACCATCGAAACCCGCTATCTTGCCGGCTTTCATCGTCCGCAGAGTATTTACTACCTCTTCTCTACCAAATCATTCTCCCTAACCCTCTCACTTTGCACACCACCACGACCAAAACACCCTATAACTGACACTCTATCACAAAGACATTCAACATACCTTCAAAATACTCATTCCATCTCCTTCTAACATCACCACTACTTGTTATCACCTCCCCATTAGCCCCCATTAGCCCCCTTCAAGTTCCCATTTGTTCCCTTTTCTTACGCACTTTAATTACCTCCTTCCAAAACGTCTCTTTATTCTCCCTAAAATTTAAAGATACTCTCTCACCCCAACTCTCATTTGCCCTCTTTTTCACTTCTTGCTCTTTTCTGTTCACCTCCTGCCTCTTTCTTTTATACGTCTCCCATTTATTTGCATTATTTCTCCACAAAAATCGTCCAAATGCCTCTCTTCCCTTTCACTAATAATCTTACATATTCTTTTCACCACTCACTACCCTTTCAGTTTTACCCACCAACCCACGTTTTTCATGCCACAAGCATCCTTTGCGCAAGCATCACTGCTTCCCTACATACATCCCATTCCTCCCTCACTCCCCTTACTTCCTTTGTTCTCACCTTTTCCCATTCTGTACTCAGTCACTCCTGGTACTTCCTCACAAAAGTCTCCTTGCTAAGCTCAATTACTCTCACTAAATCTCTTCACCCCAATATTCTCTCTTCTTTTCTGAAACCTTCTAAAAACCTTCACCTTCGCCTCCACAAGATAATGATCAGACATCCCTCCAGTTGTACCTCTCAACACATTGACATCCAATAGTCTCTCTTTCGCGCACCTGTCAATTAACACGTAAACCAATAACGCTCCATGGAGACATCACACACCCCTGCCGCAAACCTACATTTACTGAGAACCAATATATATATATATATATATATATATATATATATATATATATATATATATATATATATATATATATATATATATATATATATATATATATATATATATATGGGAGGGTATTTATTGAGAGGGTGAAGGAATGTACAGAGCATCAGATTGGGGAAGAGCAGTGTGGTTTCAGAAGTGGTAGAGGATGTGTGGATCAGGTGGTTGCTTTGAAGAATGTATGTGAGAAATACTTAGAAAAGCAAATGGATTTGTATGTAGCATTTATGGATCTGGAGAAGGCATATATAGAGTTGCTAGAGATGCTCTGTAGAAGGTATTAAGAATATATGGTGTGGGAGGCAAGTTGTTAGAAGCAGTGACAAGTTTTTATCGAGGATGTAAGGCATGTGTGCGTGTAGGAAGAGAGGAAAGTGATTGGTTCTCAGTCAATGTAGGTTTGCGGCAGGGGTGTGTGATGTCTCTATGGTTGTTTAATTTGTTTATGGATGGGGTTGTTAGGGAGGTGAATGCAAGAGTTTTGGAAAGAAGGGCAAGTATGAAGTCTGTTGGGGATGAGAGAGCTTAGGAAGTGAGTCAGCTGTTGTTCGCTGATGATACAGCGCTGGTGGCTGATTCATGTGAGTACTGCAGAAGCTGGTGACTGAATTTGGTAAAGTGTGTGAAAAAAGAAAGTTAAGAGTAAATGTGAATAAGAGCAAGGTTATTAGGTACAGTAGGGTTGAGGGTCAAGTCAATTGGGAGGTAAGTTTGAATGGAGAAAAACTGGAGGAAGTAAAGTGCTCTAGATATCTGGGAGTGGATCTGGCAGGGGATGGAACCATGGAAGCGGAAGTGGATCATAGGGTGGGGGAGGGGGGTAAATTCTGGGAGCCTTGAAGAATGTGTGGAAGTCGAGAACATTATCTCGGAAAGCAAAAATGGGTACGTTTGAAGGAATAGTGGTTCCAATGTTATATGGTTGCGAGGGGTGGGCTATGGATAGAGTTCTGCGCAGGAGGATGGATGTGCTGGAAATGCGATGTTTGAGGACAATGTGTGGGGTGAGGTGGTTTGATCGAGTAAGTAACGTAAGGGTAAGAGAGATGTGTGGAAATAAAAAGAGCGTTGTTGAGAGAGCAGAAGAGGGTGTTTTGAAATGGTTTGGGCACATGGAGAGAAGGAGTGAGGAAAGATTGAGCAAGAGGATATATGTGTCGGAGGTGGAGAGAACGAGGAGAAGTGGGAGACCAAATTGGAGGTGGAAAGATGAGTGAAAAAGATTTTGTGTGATCGGAGCCTGAACATGCAGGAGGGTGAAAGGAAGGCAAGGAATAGAGTGAATTGGATCAATGTGGTATACCGGGGTTGACGTGCTGTCAGTGGATAGAATCAGGGCATGTGAAGCGTCTAGGGTAAACCATGGAAAGCTGTGTAGGTGTGTATATTTGTGTGTGTGGACGTATGTATATACATGTGTATGGGGGGGGGGTTGGGCCATTTCTTTCGTCTGTTTCCTTGCGCTACCTCTCAAACGCAGGAGACAGCGACAAAGCAAAAATATATATATATATATATATATATATATATATATTTAATCCTCCCCTCTCGGTTTTTTTTTCCAAAAGAAGGAACAGAGGGGGCCAGGTGAGGATATTCCAAAAAAGGCCCAGTCCTCTGTTCTTAACGCTACCTCGCTAATACGGGAAATGGCGAATAGTTTGAAAGAAAAGAAAGAAATATATATATATATATATATATATATATATATATATATATATATATATATATATATATATATATTCCCCTTTTTAAAGGGGAAGTAAATGTTTATAGTTGTGTTACTGGAGTGATAGTTTTCATACATGGTGTTTTGACAAGAAAATAGTGAAATTGGAGAAAAATGTAGCTCAGACATTGAAGCTTATTGATACAGTGGTTAAATTGATGAGAACTGCTATTGACGTTTGTGTAAATAAATTATACATTTCCTTTTTCCATAGCCAGAGGTTAAACCATTATGTGATATTCATTTTTTCATTCATTTCAAGCTAAAAGTTTCAGTTTTCTAAATTGTTTCTTACATTTTTCATATGTATATATATATGTATGTGTGTGTGTGTGTATATGTGCGTATGTATGTGTATGTGTGTGTATGTGTGTATGTATATATATATATGTATATTATCCCTGGGGATAGGGGTGAAAGAATACTTCCCACGTATTCCTCGCGTGTCGTAGAAAGCGACTAGAGGGGACGGGAGCGGGGGGCCAGAAATCCTCCCCTCTTTGTATTAACTTTCTAAAATGGGAAACAGAAGAAGGAGTCATGCGGGGAGTGTTCATCCTCCTCGAAGGCTCAGAGTGGGGTGCCTAAATGTGTGTGGATGTAATCCAAGATGTGAAAAAAGGAGAGATAGGTAGTATGTTTGAGGAAAGGAACCTGGATGTTTTGGCTCTGAGTGAAACGAAGCTCAAGGGTAAAGGGGAAGAGTGGTTTGGGAATGTCTGGGGAGTGAAGTCAGGGGTTAGTGAGAGGACAAGAGCAAGGGAAGGAGTAGCAATACTCCTGAAACAGGAGTTGTGGGAGTATGTGATAGAATGTAAGAAAGTAAATTCTCGATTAATATAGGTAAAACTGAAAGTTGATGGAGAGAGGTGGGTGATTATTGGTGCATATGCACCTGGGCATGAGAAGAAAGATCATGAGAAGCAAGTGTTTTGGGTGCAGCTGAATGAGTGTGTTAGTGGTTTTGATGCACGAGACCGGGTTATAGTGATGGGTGATTTGAATGCAAAGGTGAGTAATGTGGCAGTTGAGGGAACGATTGGTATACATGGGGTGTTCAGTGTTGTAAATGGAAATGGTGAAGAGCTTGTAGATTTATGTGCTGAAAAAGGACTGATGATTGGGAATACCTGGTTTAAAAAGCGAGATATACATAAGTATACGTATGTAAGTAAGAGAGATGGCCAGAGAGCGTTATTGGATTACGTGTTAATTGACAGGCGTGCGAAAGAGAGACTTTTGGATGTTAATGTGCTGAGAGGTGCAACTGGAGGGATGTCTGATCATTATCTTGTGGAGGCTAAGGTGAAGATTTGTATGGGTTTTCAGAAAAGAAGAGTGAATGTTGGGGTGAAGAGGGTGGTGAGGGTAAGTGAGCTTGGGAAGGAGACCTGTGTGAGGAAGTACCAGGAGAGACTGTGTACAGAATGGAAAAAGGTGAGAACAATGGAAGTAAGGGGAGTGGGGGAGGAATGGGATGTATTTAGGGAATCAGTGATGGATTGCGCAAAAGATGCTTGTGGCATGAGAAGAGTGGGAGGTGGGTTGTTTAGAAAGGGTAGTGAGTGGTGGGATGAAGAAGTAAGAGTATTAGTGAAAGAGAAGAGAGAGGCATTTGGACAATTTTTGCAGGGAAAAAATGCAATTGAGTGGGAGATGTATAAAAGAAAGAGACAGGAGGTCAAGAGAAAGGTGCAAGAGGTGAAAAAGAGGGCAAATGAGAGGTGGGGTGAGAGAGTATCATTAAATTTTAGGGAGAATAAAAAGATGTTCTGGAAGGAGGTAAATAAAGTGCGTAAGACAAGGGAGCAAATGGGAACTTCAGTGAAGGGCGCAAATGGGGAGGTGATAACAAGTAGTGGTGATGTGAGAAGGAGATGGAGTGAGTATTTTGAAGGTTTGTTGAATGTGTTTGATGATAGAGTGGCAGATATAGGGTGTTTTGGTCGAGGTGGTGTGCAAAGTGAGAGGGTTAGGGAAAATGATTTGGTAAACAGAGAAGAGGTAGTAAAAGCTTTGCGGAAGATGAAAGCCGGCAAGGCAGCAGGTTTGGATGGTATTGCAGTGGAATTTATTAAAAAAGGGGGTGACTGTATTGTTGACTGGTTGGTAAGGTTATTTAATGTATGTATGACTCATGGTGAGGTGCCTGAGGATTGGCGGAATGCGTGCATAGTGCCATTGTACAAAGGCAAAGGGGATAAGAGTGAGTGCTCAAATTACAGAGGTATAAGTTTGTTGAGTATTCCTGGTAAATTATATGGGAGGGTATTGATTGAGAGGGTGAAGGCATGTACAGAGCATCAGATTGGGGAAGAGCAGTGTGGTTTCAGAAATGGTAGAGGATGTGTGGATCAGGTGTTTGCTTTGAAGAATGTATGTTGCAAATACTTAGAAAAGCAAATGGATTTGTATGTAGCATTTATGGATCTGGAGAAGGCATATGATAGAGTTGATAGAGATGCTCTGTGGAAGGTATTAAGAATATATGGTGTGGGAGGCAAGTTGTTAGAAGCAGTGAAAAGTTTTTATCGAGGATGTAAGGCATGTGTACGGGTAGGAAGAGAGGAAAGTGATTGGTTCTCAGTGAATGTAGGTTTGCGGCAGGGGTGTGTGATGTCTCCATGGTTGTTTAATTTGTTTATGGATGGGGTTGTTAGGGAGGTAAATGCAAGAGTTTTGGAAAGAGGGGCAAGTATGAAGTCTGTTGGGGATGAGAGAGCGTGGGAAGTGAGTCAGTTGTTGTTCGCTGATGATACAGCGCTGGTGGCTGATTCATGTGAGAAACTGCAGAAGCTGGTGACTGAGTTTGGTAAAGTGTGTGGAAGAAGAAAGTTAAGAGTAAATGTGAATAAGAGCAAGGTTATTAGGTAGAGTAGGGTTGAGAGTCAAGTCAATTGGGAGGTGAGTTTGAATGGAGAAAAACTGGAGGAAGTGAAGTGTTTTAGATATCTGGGAGTGGATCTGGCAGCGGATGGAACCATGGAAGCGGAAGTGGATCATAGGGTGGGGGAGGGGGCGAAAATTTTGGGAGCCTTGAAGAATGTGTGGAAGTCGAGAACATTATCTCGGAAAGCAAAAATGGGTATGTTTGAAGGAATAGTGGTTCCAACAATGTTGTATGGTTGCGAGGCGTGGGCTATGGATAGAGTTGTGCGCAGGAGGATGGATGTGCTGGAAATGAGATGCTTGAGGACAATGTGTGGTGTGAGGTGTTTTGATCGAGTGAGTAACGTAAGGGTAAGAGAGATGTGTGGAAATAAAAAGAGAGTGGTTGAGAGAGCAGAAGAGGATGTTTTGAAATGGTTTCGGCACATGGAGAGAATGAGTGAGGAAAGATTGACCAAGAGGATATATGTGTCGGAGGTGGAGGGAACGAGGAGAAGAGGAAGACCAAATTGGAGGTGGAAAGATGGATTGAAAAAGATTTTGTGTGATCGGGGCCTGAACATGCAGGAGGGTGAAAGGAGGGCAAGGAATAGAGTGAATTGGAGCGATGTGGTATACAGGGGTTGACGTGCTGTCAGTGGATTGAATCAAGGCATGTGAAGCGTCTGGGGTAAACCATGGAAAGCTGTGTAGGTATGTATATTTGCGTGTGTGGACGTGTGTATGTACATGTGTATGGGGGGGGGGGGTTGGGCCATTTCTTTCGTCTGTTTCCTTGCGCTACCTCGCAAACGCGGGAGACACCGACAAAGTATAAAAAAAAAAATATATACATATATATATATATATATATATATATATATATATATATATATATATATATATATATATATATATATATATATATATATATATATATATATATATATATATATATATATATATATATATATATATATATATATATATATATATATATATATATATATATATATATATATTGGGAATACCTGGTTTAAAAAGCGAGATATACATAAGTATACGCATGTAAGTAGGAGAGATGGCCAGAGAACGTTATTGGATTACGTGTTAATAGACAGGCGCGCGAAAGACAGACTTTTGGATGTTAATGTGCTGAGAGGTGCAACTGGAGGGATGTCTGATCATTATGTTGTGAAGGCTAAGGTGAAGATTTGTATGGGTTTTCAGAAAAGAAGAGTGAATGTTTGGGTGAAGAGGGTGGTGAGAGTAAGTGAGCTTGGGAAGGAGACTTGTGTGAGGAAGTACCAGGTGAGACTGAGTACAGAATGGAAAAAGGTGAGAACAATGGAAGTAAGGGGAGTGGGGGAGGAATGGGATGTATTTAGGGAATCTGTGATGGATTGCGCAAAAGATGCTTGTGGCATGAGAAGAGTGGGAGGTGGGTTGATTAGAAAGGGGTGATGAGTGTTGGGATGAAGAAGTAAGATCATTAGTGAAAGAGAAGACAGAGGCATTTGGACGATTTTTGCAGGGAAAAATTGCATTTGAGTGGGAGATGTATAAAACAAATAGATAGGAGGTCAAGAGAAAGGTGCAAGAGTTGAAAAAGAGGGCAAATGAGAGTAGGGGTGAGAGAGTATCATTAAATTTTAGGGAGAATAAAAAGATGTTTTGGAAGAAGGTAAATAAAATGCGTAAGACAAGGGAGCAAATGGGAACTTCAGTGAAGGGCGCAAATGGGGAGGCGATAACAAGTAGTGGTGATGTGAGAAGGAGATGGAGTATTTTGAAAGTTTGTTGAGTGTGTTTGATGATAGAGTGGCAGATATAGGGTGCTTTGGTCAAGGTGGTGTGCAGAGTGAGAGGGTTAGGGAAAATGATTTGGTAAACAGAGTAGAGGTAGTAAAAGCTTTGCGGAAGATGAAAGCCGGCAAGACAGCAGGTTTGGATGGTATTGCAGTGGAATTTATTAAAAAAAGGGGATGACTGTATTGTTGACTGGTTGGTAAGGTTATTTAATGTATGTATGACTCAGGGTGAGGTGCCTGAGGATTGGCGGAATGCGTGCATAGTGCCATTGTACAAAGGCAAAGGGGATAAGAGTGAGTGCTCAAATTACAGAGGTATAAGTTTGTTGAGTATTCCTGGTAAATTATATGGGAGGGTATTGATTGAAAGGGTGAAGGCATGTACAGATCATCAGATTGGGGAAAGCAGTGTGGTTTCAGAAGTGGTAGAGGATGTGTGGATCAGGTGTTTGTTTTGAAGAATGTATGTGAGAAATACTTAGAAAAGCAAATGGATTTGTATGTAGCATTTATGCATCTGGAGAAGGCATATGATAGAGTTGATAGAGATGCTCTGGGGAATGTACTAAGAATATATGGTGTGGGAAGCAAATTGTTAGAAGCAGTGAAGCACATTCATTAAGGCTCCCAGGATTTTGGCCCCCTCCCCCACCCTATGATTCACTTCCACTTCCATGGTTCCATCCGCTACCAGATCCACTTCCAGATATCTAAAACACTTTACTTCCTCCAGTTTCTCTCCACTGAAACTTACCTCCCATCTGACTTGACCCTCAACCCTACTGTACCTAATAACCTTGCTCTTATTCACATTTACTCTTAACTTTCTTCTTTCACACACTTTACCAAACTCAGTCACCGGCTTATGCAGTGTCTCACATGAATCAGCCACCAGCGCTGTATCATCAGCGAACAACAACTGACTCATTTCCCAAGCTCTCTCATCTACAACAGACTTCATACTTGCCCCTCTTTCCAAAACTCTTGCATTCACCTCCCTAACAACCCCATCCATAAACAAATTAAACAACCCTGGAGACTTCACACACCCCTGCCGCAAACCTACATTCACTGAGAACCAGTCACTTTCCTCTCTTCCTACACGTACACATGCCTTACATTCTCGATAAAAACTTTTCACTGCTTCTAACAACTTGCCTCCCACACCATATATTCTTAATACCTTCCACAGAGCATCTCTATCAACTCTATCATATGCCTTCTCCAGATCCATAAATGCTACATACAAATCCATATATATATATATATATATATATATATATATATATATATATATATATATATATATATATATATATATATATATATATATATATATATATATATATATATATATATATATATATTATATATAGCACACCTTGAATTCCCGGTTGGAAAACACCAACACCCTGAGATCACTTGCATTCTCTTGACACAATGCGCCACGCCAGTTCAATGTAGCTGACGTGACCCGCACGTAGTCTTTGCAGATTAATTCCCGTACGACCTGTAGGACTTCCGCGGTAACGTAATAGCTGCAATTGTTTTCGTGTTCAGCTGCGAGCGCAAATCAACCTCCAGAGACTTGGTTGTCGATGATGACATTCTCTGTACCTAAAGGACTTTGTAATGGGAATACGAGGTACACAAACCACATTGTATCCCTTCTGTCTCAACCGGTGGGCACAAAGTTATTGATGTTGTCGTGTCTTTAAACTACCCAATTAACAAATACCATCCAATCCCACCGCCTTGACGGGTTTGATCTTCCGCAAGGCTTTCACCACCTCTTTTTTCAACAAACCACTCTTCTTGACCCTCTCACTTCTTACAACAATCCGACCCAAACACCTTAAATCTGCTACTCTCATCAAACAAATTCAACAATCTTTTAAAACACTCACTCCATCACTACCTGTTGTCACTGCCCCTCTTGCCCACTTCACCGATGTTCCATTTGTTCTCTTGTCTTACGCGTATTTTTCATTTCCTTTCAAAATATCTTTTTTTTTCCCTTAAAGTTTATTGATACTCTCTCACCCCATCTCTCATTTGCCCTCCTGCTGCTTTCTCGTATACATCTTCCAATCATCTGCACTTCTTTCTTGTAAGTATCGTCCAAACGCCTCACTCTTCTCCTTCACTAATAACTTGACTTCTTCAACTCAGTACCCTTTCTAATCTGCCCACCTCCTACCTTTTTAATGCCACATGCATCTCTTGCACATATCACGGTTTCCCTAGATACATTCCATTCCTCAACCACTCCTCTCACATCATTTGCTCTCACCTTTTGCCATGTTCACTCAATATTTCCTGATATTTTTTCACGCTATTCTCATTTCCAAGCTTTCTTACTCTTATCACTCTCTTTTCCCCAACATTCTCTCTTCTTTTTTGAAAACCTTCATAGATCTTCACCTTAACCTCCACGAGATCAGACATCCCACCTGCTGTCTCTCTCAGTACATTTACATCAAAAAGTCTCTCTTCTATTCGCTTATCAATTAGTACGTAATCTAATAATACCTGTTGACCATCTCTTCTACTCAGTGTATTAGTGTATAACTCTTTTGAAAACAGTTATTCCCAATCACCTATCTTTTTCAGCACACAGATCCACAAGTTCTTCACCATTTCCATTTACAACACTAAAAACACCATGTGCACCAATAATACCCTCAACTCCAAATTCAAATCAACCATCTCTAATACCTGGTCTCATGCACCAAAACTGCTGACACTTGCCTCTCTTATCATGACCTGGTGCATAAGCATCAAAAGAAGTCACTGATCCCTCACCATCTACTCTTTATTTTACCCACATTAGTCTAGAATTTGCTTCTTCACACTTTACCACACACTCCCACAACTCCTGCTTCAGGAGTAGAGCTACTCCTTCCTTAGCGCCTGTTTTTTCACCAACACCTAACTTTCCTCCACAAACTTTTCCAAACCATTCTTCCACTTTACTCTTGAGCTTCATTTCACTCAGAGCCAGGAACATCCAGGTCTCCTTCCTCAGACATACTACCTATCTCTCCTTTCTTCTCATCTTGGTTACATCCACACACATTCAGGCACTCCTCGCTTGACTCCTTCGTCTGTTTCTTCTTTTATAAATCTAGATACAAGAAGAGAAGGGTTTTCAGCCCTCCGCTCCAGCCCCCTTTAGTCGCCTAATACGACACTTGGGGAATACGTGGGAAGCATTCTTTCTTCCCTATATCCGAAAATTTGTCTTACGTTCATCTGTGATGTATGGCATCTACTGTCATTCTGATAATGTCATGCTTATTGCCTCTCAGTTGCTTCGCAAGCATGAGTCTAGGATGCCTTTGTTCTGAATGTATTTATACTGTATGATTATATGAGAATCTACCAAATTAGTCAATCTGGTTTGATTTTGAATTTCTTCGGTCATTGTTGGAACTATACCGAACGTATACGTTTTCAAACATGTAAGGTAATTCAGAAAGACTCTACACATGCAGTAAACAATATCATCAAAGGTTACCATCGGGAAAAACATTAAGATCATCAACATATAGAACAACCAAATATGCAATTTCTTTTGTACCAGCTAGCATAAGATTTGTTAATACTATGGGAGTGAACATCTTAGTTTTATAGGGTTTGAAGACTTAAATTGCCAAATCCCATGAATCTTTGATATCTTTATACACTCAGGTATGTGATACATGCCCATTATGATTATGTAATTTATCTCTGGATAAATGCTTTATCACTGAATATCTGTAAAAATGCACAAAGAAAATTTTATATGATCTGTGTGACCGATTTGTTATCATCATTATCATTATTAATTATCATTATTATTATTATTATTATTGTTGTTATTATTATTATTATCATTATTATTATTATTATCATTATCATTATTATTATCATTATTATCATTATTATTATCATCATTATCAATATTATTATCATCATTATCAGTATTATCATTATTATTATCATTACTATTGTTATTACCAATAATATTATTATTATTAGTAGTAGTAGTAGTATTATTATTATTATTATTATTATTATTGTTATCATTATTATTATTATTATTATCATTATCATCATTATCATTATTATAATCATTATCATCACTATTATTTTTATTATTATTTTCATTATTATTATTATTATTATTATTATTATTATCATCATTACTATTCTTATCATTATTAATGAATCTAAGACTTTTCTTGTTTTCTTGATTGTATACTACGAGATATCTATTATTTCCGGAATGAATGTCTTTGCTCGATACGTATCCAGAACTCGGAAGTGGAGTTCACATCTCACATCTCTGGTGTCCATGTTAGCAAAACATGTTGATCATTTATGAACACCTTTGCATAAAACATTTTCATAGTACTTTGTTATATGATCATTATCATTAACTGTCTATATTTGCGTTGAAAAGAGAGAGAAAAAGAGAGTCAAGCAGCCAGGCTAAACCTTCATCCACGACTTCCTGAGCAACATTAATGTCTTTTTGTTAGGCGAGTGACCTGCATAGTCTGCTTTTATTTTGTTGCTATTTATCCCTGTTTATGAAGGTTGGGAAACTACTTTTCTCGTCACTTGCGATATAGGAATTCTTTATCTTTATACTTTCATGTCTTATGGATGACTTTTTTCAAACTTTCTGTGATCCTTTTTCTCTAAAGCTTGGATTATCGTCGATAAGACGCAAACACTATGTCAAATCATATCACTTTACACAAGAAATATAATTTGTGAGATTATGACTTTCATAAGATATCACACTGTAATATGTCGTTGAGGATGTGAATACTGGCCGATCTGTTTCTTTTCATCAATTCAAGTTGCTATTTCCTTTCAGGGTGTATATGAATGTCCTCTGAGTATTGAGTTAATGAATGATCAAGGACCCTTTGTGCATGCTTAGTGAGGTAATCATAGAACTGAACAATGTCCAGGTTTATAAGGTCTTAGATGAGAAACAAAATCTTGCTGAAAAACATAAGAAGTTCTCCCTTGCAATGGACACCCAATTTTAGAAAACGTTCTCTAGAAGGGGTGACTGGAATGAAAAAACGTGTTCTTCATCTCAACATTTCTAGCGGTGAAAATTAGCATACTTACATACTTTATTCAACCCTTTCACCTCTCTGTAAGTATTGTTGTTCCGAGTCACATCTCTTCATAGTGAGTTCACTATTCATCGACCGCTGTTATTGACGCAGACTTGCTTGTAGTGCGCCACCTGGTTGTTGGTAGAGCCGCCGATAACTTGAACATCTCACTGTGGACGCGTTATATATCCAATTGTCCATCCAATTACACGCCTGCAATTCAATCGTGCGGGTGGTCGTCCGTGAACACACCCAAAGTCTGATCGTTCGCTGGAGGCTCGCCGAGAAGTTGACAGGTTTGTCATCCACCATCCGATCAATCGATAATTATGTATGTCTTAGAAGAGTCTGTCTGCTCATAGTCATTTAGCATATCTTCCCCGTGGTCAAGACACTACAAACTATATGACCGATCCTCTATGAATACACTCTGTTACATGTTTTAACTTGCGGACAGACCTTTAACATTCATGATAGAGCAGTGTACCAGAGTATATACGGCAGGGCCTCAACAACTCGTTTTGTTTCTTATATATCATAAACACAGACGACTCTTCCCCGAATGTATAATTACTCCTCGGCCATTTCTACAAATGCTAATGCTTTGAGTATTCAATTCCAATTTGCTTGCAGTCTGCCATGTCAGACTCAGCACGATTTAAATGTATCTAGCCGTTAGAAGACCTCAATATTCATTCAGAACAAAGTTTTGTTTAGTTGCCCTTTGATCTTCGTTAAAAGTAAGGCAATTAGATAATTATCAAAAATGAATCGGAGATGTTTCTGCTGAATATGACATAAAGTTAAGTTTAATATATATATATCATTTATTTATTTTGCTTCGTCGCTATCTCCCGCGTTAGCGAGGTAGCGCAAGGAAACAGACGAAAGAATGGCCCAATCCACCCACATACACATGTATATACATACACGTCCACACACGCAAATATACATACCTATACATCTCAATGGATACATATATATACACACACAGACATATACATATATACATATGTACATAATTCATACTGTCTCCCTTTATTTATTCCCATCTCCACCTCGCCACACATGGAATAACAAGCCCCTCCCCCATCATGTATGCGAGGTAGCGCTAGGAAAAAACAACATAGGCCCCATTCGTTCACATTCAGTCTCTAGCTGTCATGTAATAATGCACCGAAACCACAGCTCCCTTTCCACATCCAGGCCCCACAGAACTTTCCATGTTTTACTACAGACGCTTCATAAATATATATATATATATATATATATATATATATATATATATATATATATATATATATATATATATATATATATATATATTATATATGAACTTTTAGAATATCTATTTGATGTCTTGGATGATATTCATTTACCTGTTTCAAAGTCTAATTTCATTGAACTGATAAAATTGTGTAGAAAACACAGTCTATTTCAATTTAATGGACATTATTATGCTCAAATATTTGGTATGGCAATGGGTAACCCTCTTTCACCTGTACTGAGTAATCTTTATATGGAATTTTTTGAAACAAAATTACTAAAGGATATCTTACCCTCTAATGCAATTTGGTTTACATATGTAGATGATGTTGTTTGTGTTTGGCCAACAAATGTAAATTTACAAATATTTCTCCCCTTACTTCACAATTTAGTACCTTCCATCAAATTTACTGTAGAAAATGAAAATACTAGTATGTTACCATTTTTAGATTGCATGATCCATAGACAAGGAAACAAGTTTAAGTTTAGCATATACAGAAAACCCACCAATGTATGCTCATATATCCACTATTACTCATCTCAACATGACAGAGTTAAATCATCATCATTTCAATCTATGTTCCTTAAGGCATTACGTATTTACAGTCCAGAGTTCATTGATGATGAGTTTGAGAAGATATATTCTATTGGATCTAAGTTAAAGTACCCTAGATCTTTCATTGATAAATCCTTTAAGTTAGCAAAGAAATCACTTTATGGAGTTGAGCCCAAACCTCCCATTGACACCAAGAATCTTTTAGTTCACCCATTTGATAATAATTTCACTTTACTTCCCATGTTGCTTAAATCCTTTAATGTAAATGTTGCCTTTAGCAACAATAACACTTTAAAGAATATCTTAATCAGGAATTCATCAGAAAATTCTTTTGGTTAAATCTATAAAGTGCCTTGTGGAAACTGATAAATCTTATGTTGGTCAGACTGGTAAGCATCTTTCTGTTAGACTTAAGCAACATGAATATAGTATAAGAACGGACCAGGAATCAAATGCCTTGTTTAATCATGTTAATAGCTATGATCATTGTACTGACTGGAGTAACGCTATCTCAGATACTAACACTAACTCTATTACCAAGAGAAATATCATTTAATCTTCTTTTATTGAATACACAAAGAATTATAATCTTAATATTAGTGATAGTCTTTACACATTAAGTAACTTTGTTGTTGAGAAGATTTGTAAAATGATAACTTTATGAACGCACGTTGTATGTTTTGGACAATCACATGTTTACCAAATGGCGTCCTAGCTTCGTCTCTTCGATGTATATCAACTGACTGTTATATTTCTCTCTTGTGTCTCCCCTGATGATGTGATTATTACACGAAATTGCTCTTGGGAAGTTTTCATGTTTCATTTTCCCCTTGAACTCATAGGAATATCTTGATCACACGCAAAATTGTGATCCTTTCCAATATACATATATATTGGGAGGGAGGTGGAAGGTGGGTTCATTAGAAAGGGCAGTGAGTGGTGAGATGAAGAAGTAAGATTATTAGTGAAAGAGAAGAGAGAGGCATTTGGACGATTTTTGCAGGGAAAAAATGCAAATGAGTGGGAGATGTATAAACGAAAGAACAAGAGGTCAAGAGAAAGGTGCAAGAGGTGAAAAAGACGGCAAATGAGAGTTGAGGTGAGAGTATCATTAAATTTTAGGGAGAATAAAAAGATGTTCTGGAAGGAGGTAAATAAAGTACGTAAGACAAGGGAGTACATGGGAACTTCAGTGAAGGGGACTAATGGGGAGGTGATAACAAGTAGTGGTGATGTGAGTAGGAGATGGAGTGAGTATTTTGAAGGTTTGTGAACGTGTTTGATGATAGAGTGGCATATATAGGGTGTTTTGGTCAAGGTGGTGTGCAAAGTGAGAGGGTTAGGGAAAATGATTTGGTAAACAGATAAGAGGTTGTAAAAGCTTTGCGGAAGAGGAAAGCCGGCAAGGCAACAGGTTTGGATAGTATTGCAGTGGAATTTATTAAGAAAGGTGGTCACTGTATTGTTGACTGGTTGGTGAGGTTATTTAATGTATGTATGATTCATGGTGAGGTGCCTGAGGGATTGGCGGAATGCGCGCGTAGTGCCATTGTACAAAGGCAAAGGATATAAGAGTGAGTGCTCAAATCACAGAGGTATAAGTTTGTTGAGTATTCCTGGTAAATTATATGGGAGGGTATTGATTGAGAGGGTGAAGGCATGTACGGAGCATCAGACTGGGGAAGAGAAGTGTGGTTTCAGAAGTGGTAGAGGATGTGTGGATCAGGTGTTTGCTTTCAAAAATGTATGTGAGAAATACTTAGAAAAGCAAATGGATTTGTATGTAGCATTTATGAATCTGGAGAAGGCATATGATAGAGTTGATAGAGATGCTCTGTGGAAGGTACTAAGAATATATGGTGTGGGAGGCAAGTTGTTACAAGCAGTGAAAAGTATTTATCGAGGATGTAAGGCATGTGTACGCGTAGGAAGAGAGGAAAGTGATTGGTTCTCTGTGAATGTAGGTTTGCGGCAGGGGTGTGTGATGTCTCCATGGTTGTTCAATTTGTTTATGGATGGGGTTGTTAGGGAAGTGAATGCAAGAGTTTTGGAAACAGGGGCAAGTATGAAGTCTGTTGGGGATGAGAGAGCTTGGGAAGTGAGTCAGTTGTTGTTCGCTGATGATACAGCGCTGGTGGCTGATTCATGTGAGAAACTGCAGAAGCTGGTAACAGAGTTTGGTAAAGTGTGTGAAAGAGGAAAGTTAAGAGTAAATGTGAATAAGAGTAAGGTTATTAGGTTCAGTAGGGTTGAGAGTCAAGTTAATTGGGAGGTAAGTTTTAATGGTGAAAAACTGGAGGAAGTAAAGTGTTTTAGATATCAGGGAGTGGATCTAGCAGCGGATGGAACCAAGGAAGCGGAAGTGAATCATAGGGTGGGGGAGGGGGCGAAAATCCTTGGAGCCTTGAAGAATGTGTGGAAGTCGAGAACATTATCACCGAAAGCAAAAATGGGTATGTTTGAAGGAATAGTGGTTCCAACAATGTTGTATGGTTGCGAGGCGTGGGCTATGGATAGAGTTGTGCGCAGGAGGGTGGATGTGCTGGAAATGAGATGTTTGAGGACAATATGTGGTGTGTGGTGGTTTGATCGAGTAAGTAATGTAAGCGTAAGAGAGATGTGTGGAAATAAAACGAGCGTGGTTGAGAGAGCAGGAGACTGTGTTTTGAAATAATTTGGGCACATGGAGAGAACGAGTGAGGAAAGATTGACCAAGAGGATATATGTGTCGGAGGTGGAGGGAACGAGAGAAGTGGGAGACCAAATTGGAGGTGGAAAGATGGAGTGAAAAAGATTTTCAGTGATCGGGGCCTGAACATGCAGGAGGGTGAAAGGCTATCAAGGAATAGAGTGAATTGGATCGATGTGGTATACCGGGGTCGACGTGCTCTCAATGGATTGGATCAGGGCATGTGAAGTGTATGGGGTAAACCATGGAAAGTTGTGTGGGGCCTGGATGCGGAGAGGGAGCTGTAGTTTCGGGCGTTATTGCATAACAGCTAGAGACTGAGTGTGAACGAATGGGCCTTTGTTGTCTTTTCCTAGCGCTACCTGACACACATGAGGGGGGAGGGGGATGTTATTCCGTGCTTGGCGAGGTGGTGATGGGAATGAATAAAGGCAAACAGTGTGAATTGTGTGCATGTGTATACATGTAGGTGTCTGTGTGTGTATATGTGTACATTGATATGTATGGGTATGTATATTTGCGTGTGTGGACGTGTATGTATATACATGTGTATGGGGGTGGGTTGGGCCATGTCTTTCGTCTGTTTCCTTGCGCTACCTCGCAAACGCGGGAGAAGCGACAAAGCAAAATGATAATATGATAATAATATATATATATATATATATATATATATATATATATATATATATATATATATATATGAATTTGTATGTAGCATTTATGGATCTGGAGAAGGCATATGATAGAGTTGATAGAGATGCTCTGTGGAAGGTATTAAGAATATATGGCGTGTTAAGCAAGTTGTTAGAAGCAGTGAAAAGTTTTTATCGAGGATATATTGCATGTGTACGTGTAGAAAGAGAGGAAAGTGATTGGTTCTCAGTGAATATAGGTTTGCGGCAGGGGTGTGTGATGTCTCCATGGTTGTTTAATTTGTTTATGGATTGGGTTGTTAGGTAGGTGAATGCAAGAGTTTTGGAAAGAGACGCAAGTATGCGGTCTGTTGTGGATGAGAGAGCTTGGGATGTGAGTCAGTTGTTCTTCGCTGATGATACAGCGCTGGTGGCTGATTCATGTGAGAAACTGCAGAAGCTGGTGACTGAGTTTGGTAAAGTGTGTGAAAGAAGAAAGTTGATAGTAAATGTGAATAAAAACAAGGTTATTAGGTACAGTACGAATGAGGGTTAAGTCAATTGGGAGGTAAGTCTGAATGAAGAAAAACTGGAGGAAGTGAAGCGTTTTAGATATCTGGTAGTGGATTTGGCAGCGGATGGAACCAGGTGGGGGAGGGGGCGAAAATTCTAGGAGCCTTGATGAATGTGTGGAAGTCGAGAACATTATCTCGGAAAGCAAAAATGGGCATCTTTGAAGGAATAGTGGTTCCAACAATTTTATATGGTTGCGAGGCGTGGGCTATGGATTGAGTTGTGCGGAGGATGGTGGATATGCTGGAAATGAGATGTTTGAGGACAATATGTGGTGTGAGATGGTTTGATTAAGTAATAATTGGGTAAGAGAGATGTGTGGTATTAAAATGAGTGTGGTTGAGAGAGCAGAAGAAGGTGTTTTGAAGTGGTTTGGGCACATGGAGAGAATGAGTGAGGAAAGATTGACCAAGAGGATGTATGTGTCAGAGGTGGAGGGAACGAGGAGAAGTGGGATACCAAATTGGAGGTGGAAGGATGGAGTGAAAAAGATTTTGAGTGATCGGTGCCTGAACATGCAGGAGGGTGAAAGGCGTGCAAGGAATAGAGTAAATTGGAACTATGTGGTATACCGGGGTCGACGTGCTGTTAATGGACTAAACCAGGTCATCTGAAGAGTTTGGTGTAAATATTGGAAAGTTCTGTGTGGCCTAGATGTGGAAAGGGAGCTGTGGTTTCGGTGCATTATTACACGACAACTAGAGACTGAGCGTGGACGAATGTGGCCTTTGTTTCTTTTCCTACCGCTACATCGCGCACATTTGGGGGAGGGGGTTGTTATTTCATGTGTGGCGGGATGACGATGGGAATGAATAAGGGCAGAGAGTATGAATTATGTACATGTATATATATGTATATGTCTGTGTGTGTATATATATGTATACGTTGAGATGTATAGGTATGTATATTTGCGTGAGTAAATGTGTATATATATACCTGTGTATGAGGGTGGGTTGCGCCATTTCTTTCGTTTGCTTTCTTGCGCTACCTCGCTAACGCAGGAGACAGCGACAAAGCAAAATAAATAAATATATATATATATATATATATATATATATATATTTTTTTTTTTTTTTTTTTAACTATTCGCCATTTCCCGCGTTAGCGAGGTAGCGTTAAGAACAGAGGACTGGGCCTTTTTTGGAATATCCTCACCTGGCCCCCTCTGTTCCTTCTTTTGGAAAATTAAAAAAAAAAAGAGAGGGGAGGATTTCCAGCCCCCCGCTCCCTCCCCTTTTAGTCGCCTTCTACGACACGCAGGGAATACGTGGGAAGTATTCTTAATCCCCTATCCCCAGGGATAATATATATATATATATATATATATATATATATATATATATATATATATATATATATATATATATATATATATATATATATATTTTTTTTTTTTTTCAAACTATTCGCCATTTCCCGCGTTAGCGAGGTAGCGTTAAGAACAGAGGACTGGGCCATTGAGGGAATATCCCCACCTGGCCCCCTTCTCTGTTCCTTCTTTTGGAAAATTAAAAAAAATTGAGAGGGGAGGGTTTCCAGCCCCCCGCTCCCTCCCATTTTAGTCGCCTTCTACGACACGCAGGGAATATGTGGTAAGTATTCTTACTCCCCTATCCCCAGGGAAAATATATATATATATATATATATATATATATATATATATATATATATATATATATTATTTTACTATACTTTGCTGCTGTCTCCCGCGTTAGCGAGGTAGCGCAAGGAAACAGACGAAAGAATGGCCCAACCCACCCACACACACATGTACACAGACATATATATATGTACACATGTACTCCTATGAGTCCACGGGGAAAATGAAACACGATAAGTTCTTAGGGGTAGTTTCGTGTAATAATCACATCATCAGGGGAGACACAAGAGAGAAACATAACAGTCAGTTGATATACATCGAAGAGACGAAGCTAGGACGCCATTTGGTAAACATATGATTGTCCAAAACATACAACGAACGTTCATAAACTTATCATTTTACAAATTTCATCAAAAAATAAAGTTACCTAATTTGTATAGACCATCACTAATATTAAGATTATATTTCTTTGTGTATTTGATGCTAGAATAGTCAATGATATTTCTCGTGGTGATAGAGTTAGAGTTAATAACTGATATGGCATTACTCCAGTCAATACAATAATTATAGTTTTTAACGTGATTAAACAAGGCATTTGATTCATGTCCCGTTCTTGTACTATATCTATATAGCTTAAGTCTAACAGAGAGATCCTTACCAGTCTGACCAATATAAGATATATCACAGTTTCCACAAGGCACTTTAAAGATGCATCCAAGAGAATTTTCTGGTGAATTCCTGATTAAGATATTCTTTATAGTATTATTGTTGATAAAGGCAACATTTACATTAATGGATTTAAGCAACATGGGAGGTAAAGTGAAATCATTATTAAAAGTGAGAACTAAAAGATTCTAGGTGTCAATGGGAGGTTTGGGCTCAACTCTATAAAATGATTTCTTTGCTAACTTACAGGGAATTATCAATGAAATAACGAGGGTACTTTAACTTAGATCCAATAGAATATATCTTCTCAAACTCATCATCAATTAACTGTGGACTGCAAATACGCAGTGCCCTAAGGAACATAGACTGAAATGATGATAATTCAACTCTGTCATGTTGAGATGAGTAATAATGGATATATGGGCATACATTGGTGGGTTTTCTGTATATGCTAAAATTTAACTTATCTATGAATCATGGAATCTAAATATGGCAACATACCAGTATTTTCATTCTCTACAGTAAATTTGATGGAAGGCACTAAATTATTAAGTAAAGGGAGAAATATTTGTAAACTTTCATTTCTTGGCCAAACACAAAGAACATCATCTACATACCTAAACCAAATTGCATTAGAAGTTAAGATATCCTTTAGTGATTTTGTTTCAAAAAATTCCATATAAAGATTACTTAATACAGGTGAAAAAGGGTTATCCATTGCCATACCAAATTTTTGAGAATAATAATCTCCATTGAATTGAAATACACAGGCTTTTATACACAATGTTATCAGTTAAATGAAAACACACTTTTGAACAGGTAAATTTAAACATGTACATAGTTCATACTATATGCCCTTATTTATTCCCGTCGCCACCACACCACACATGGAATAACAACCTCCTCCCCACGCATGTGCCCGAAGTAGCACTAGGAAAAGGCAACAAAGGCCACACTCGTTCACACTCAGTCTCTACCTGTCATGTAAAATGCACTGAAACCACAGCTCCCTTTTCATATCCGGGTCCCACAAAACTTTCCAAGATTTCCCCACACGCTTCACATGCCCTGGTTCAATCCATTGACAGCACGCCGAACCTCGGTATACCATACCGTTCCAATTCACTCTATTCCTTTCTCGCCTTTCACCCTCCTGCATGTTCAGGCCTCGATCACTCAAAATCTTATTCACTCCATCTTTCCACCTCCAATTTGGTCTCCCACTTATTGTTCCCTCCACCTCTGAAACATGTATCCTCTTGGTCAATCTTTCCTCACTCAGTCTCTCCATGTGCTCTCAACCACACACTTTTTATTACTACACATCTCTCTTACCCTATTGTTAATTACTTGATCAAACCACCTCTCACCACATATTGTCCTCAAACATCTCATTTACTGCATATCCACCCTCCTCCACACAACTCTATCCATAGCCCCCGCCTCGCAACCATATAAACATTGTTGGAACCACTATTACTTCAAACACACCCATTTTTGCTTTCTAGACTTCCACATATTCTTCAACGCTCCCAGAACTTTCGTCGTCTCCCCCATCCTATGAATCACTTCCGCTTCTATGGTTCCATCCGCTGCCAAACCCACTCCCAGATGTCTAAAATACTTCACATCCTCCAGTTTTTCTCCATTCAAACATACCTCCCAATTGACTTGTCCCTTAACCCTGCTGTACCTAATAACCTTGCTGTTATTCACATTTACTCTCAGCTTCCTTCTTTCCCACACTTTACCTAACTCAGTCACCAGCTTCTGCAGTTCCTCATACGAATCAGCCACCAGCGCTGTATCATCAGCAAACAACAACTGACTCACTTCCCAAGCTCTCTCATCCATAACAGACTGCATACTTGCCCCCCTTTCCAAAACTCTTGCATTCACCTCCCTAGCAACCCCATCCATAAAAAAAAAATGAACAACCATGGAGACATCACACAACCCTTCCGCAAACTTGCATTCACTGACAAACAATCACTTTCCTTTCTTCCTACACGTGCACATGCCTTACATCCTAAATAAAACTTTTCACTGCTTCTAACAACTTGCCTCCCACACCATATATTCTTCATACCTTCCACGGAGCTTCTCTATCAACTCTATCATATGCCTTCTCTAGATCCATAAATGCTACATACAAATCCATTTGCTTTCCAAGTATTTCTCACATACATTCTTCAAAGCAAATACCTGATCCAAACATCCTCTACCACTTCTGAAACCACACTGCTCTTCCCCAATCTGATTCTCTGTACATGCCTTCACCCTCTCAATTAAGACCCTCCTATATAATTTACCAGGAATATTCAATAAACTTATAAGTCTCTAATTTGAGCGCTCACTCTATCCCGTTTGACTTTGTACAATGACACTATGCAAGTATTTCGCCAATCCTCAGGCACCTCACTATGAGTCATACATAGATTAAATAACCTTACCAGCCAGTCAACAATGGAGTCCCCCTTTTTTGATAAATTCCGCTACAATATCATCCAAACCCGCTGCCTTACCGACTTTTATCTTCAGCATAGCTTTTTCTACCTCTTCCCTGTTTACTAAATCATTTTCCCTAACCCTTTCACTTTACATGCCATCTCGGCCAAAACACCCTATATCTGCCACTCTATCATCAAACACATTCAACAAACTTTCAAAATACTCGTTCCATCTCCTTGTTACATCACCACTACTTGGTATCACCTCCCCATTAGCCCCCTTCAATGAAGTTCCCATTGATTACATTGTCTTACGCACTTTATTTACCTCCTTCCAAAACATCTTTTTATTCTCCCTATAATTTAGTAATACTCTCTCATCTGCCCTCTTTTTCACCTCTTGCACCTTTCTCTTGACCTCCTGCCTCTTTTTTTTATACATCTTCCAGTCATTTGCAATATTTCCCCTGCAAAAATCGTCCAAATGCCTCTCTCTTCTCTTTCACTAAAAATCTTACTTCTTCATCCCACCACTGACAACTCTTTCTAATTTGCCCACCTCCCACGCTTCTCATGCCACAAGCAACTTTTGTGCAAGCCATCACTGCTTCCTTAATTACATCCCATTCCTCCCCCACTCCCCTTACGTCTTTTGTTCCCACCTTTTTCCATTCTATCTTCAGTCTCTCCTGGTACTTCCTCACACAAGTCTCCATCCCAAACTCACTTACTCTCACCACTCTCTTGACCCCAACATTCTCTCTTCTGAAAACCTCTACATATCTTCACCTTCACAAGATAATGGTCAGACATCCCTCCAGTTGCACCTCTCAGCACATTAACATCCAAAAGTCTCTCTTTGGCACGTCTATCAATTAACATATAATCCAATAACGGTCTCTGGCCATCTCTCCTACTTCCATACGTATACTTATGTGTATTTCTCTTTTTAAACCAGGTATTCCCAATCACCAGTCCTTTTACAGCACATAAATCTACAAGCTATTCACCATTTCCATTTACAACACTGAACACCCCATGTACACCAATTATTCCCTCAACTGCCACATTGCTCTCCTTTGCATTCAAATCACCCATTACTATAACCCGGTCTCGTGCATCAAAACTACTAACACATTCACTCAGCTTATCCCAAAACATATGCCTCTCATGATCTTTCTTCTCATACCCACGTGCATATGCACCAATAATCACCCATCTCTCTCCATCCACTTTCAGTTTTACCCATATAAATCTAGAGTTTACTTTCTTACATTCTGTCACATAATCCTACCACTCCTGTTTCAGGAGTAGTGCTAATCCTTCCTTTGCTCTTGTCCTCCCACTAACTCCTGACTCTACTCCCATGACATTCCCAAATCACTCTTCCCCTTTACTTCTGAGCTTCGTTTCAGTCAGAGCCAAAACATCCAGGTTCCTTTTCTCAAACATACTTACTCTCTCTCATTTTTTCTCATCTTGGTTACATCCACACTCATTTAGACACCCCAATCTGAGCCTTCGAGGAGGATGAGCACTCCCCGCGTGACTCCTTCTTCTGTTTCCCCTTTTAGAAAGTTAAAATACAACGAGGGGAGGGTTTCCAGCCCCCCGCTCCCGCCCCCTTTAGTCGCCTTCTACGACACATGTTGAATGCGTGGAAAGTATTGTTTCTCCCCTATCCCCAGGGATAGAGAGACAGAGTGTGAACGAATGTGGCATTTATTTTCTTTTCCTAGAGCTACCTCACTCACATTCGGGGGGAGTGGGTTGTTATTTCATATGTGGCGGTGTGGCGACGGGAATTAATAAGGTCAGACAGTATGAATTATATACATGTGTATATATGTATATTTCTGTATGAGTATGTATACGTATAAGTTGAGATGTATAGGTATGTATATGTGTGTGCGTCTGTGTGGACGTGTATGTATATACATGTGTATGTGGTTCGGTTGTGCCATTCTTTCGTCTATTTCCCTGCGCTACCTCGCTAACGCGGGAGACAGCGACAAAGAAAAAGAAAATTAAATAAAATGTATATATTATCCCTGGCGATAGGGAAGAAACAATGCTTCCCACGTATTCCCTCCGGGGTATATATATATATATATATATATATATATATATATATATATATATATATATATATATATATATATATATATATATATATATATATATATATATATATATATTATTTATATTATTTTTCATTATACTTTGTCGCTGTCTCCCACGTTTGCGAGGTAGTGCAAGGAAACAGACGAAAGAAATGGCGCAACCCCCCCCCCCCCACACCCATACACATGTATATACATACGTCCACACATGCAAATATGCATACCTACACAGCTTTCCATGGTTTACCCCAGACGCTTCACATGCCCTGCTTCAATCTACTGACAGCACGTCAACCCCGGTATACCACATCGCTCCAATTCACTCCATTCCTTGCCCTCCTTTCACCCTCCTGCATGTTCAGGCCCC